>NC_057794.1:325767735-325930967 GCF_018294505.1 Triticum aestivum
GGGGCTGGATGAACAGGACCCCGCGGAGGGCTGGATGAACAGGACCACCCCGTGAAGGGCTGGATAAACAGTAGACGGTGGAGGGCAGGATGAACAGTAGCCCGTGGAGGGGTGGTTGAACAGGAGCCCATGGAGAGGGCTGGTTGAACAGTAGCCGGTGGAGTAGCGCGCGGTGGAGGCTGGATGAACAGGAACCCGTGGATGAACAGTCATAGGTGGAGGCTGGAGGAGGTCGACGGTGGATGAACAGTAGCTCATGGAGGCTGGAGGGGGTCGATGGTGGAGATGAACAGTATCCCGTGGAGTCCCGTTTTGCGGTACGCCACACCCCTCCCGATGAACAGGACCCCCGTTTCGACCGTCGCGCTCCAACACAAGTCCGTTTCCTCCGTTTTGCGGTACGCCACACCCCTCCCGATGAATAGGACCCCCGTTTCGACCGTAGGAGGTCTGTTTCCTCCGTTTTGCGGTACGCCAGACCCCTCCCGATGAACAGGATCCCAGTTCGAACGTGGCCGGTCGAACACAAGGCCGTTTCCTCCGTTCTGCGGTACGCCAGGCCTCGTTTCCATCGCCTGTTCCGTCCAAGCCCTCCCGATGAATACGACGCATTCCGTTGCCGACCCATGAACACGATGCATTCTGTTGCCTCCCCATGAACACGACGCATTCTGTTGCCTCCCCTTAAACACGACGACGACGTTGTTTCTCCGTTCCGACCCAGCCATGTACACGAGCCCTGGCCGTATGTATGCGCGAGTAGGCGTTCGAGACCCCGCCCATATGTACACATACGTGGCCGTATTTTCTTTCTCGCACCCTGGTCATTGTACGTACGTGTACATGCTACGTGCACGCCTCTACTACGACACGTGCGCGCCTGTACTACGACACATGCGCGCCTCTACATCGACCAGTATGTACGTACATGTTCGCAACCATAATGACAACACTACGTACGCTTCGACCAGGTGAGTCCCGACTGTCAGGCACTTCCTTGCCTGCAAAGATGTAGCTGGTGGGTCCCAGCAGTAAGGGGGCAAATTGTTTTTATTTGCCCGGACGCACTTCCTTGCGTGTGAAGATGTAGCTGGTAGGTCCCGGCAGTCAGGGGGAAACGTTTTTTCGCAAAATACAGTGGCCCGTCCGGTGGGTCCTAGCTGTCAGGTGGAGGAATCATTATTTTCCGCGTAATAAGGAGGCACTTCCTTGCTGCGGCCGTGGGCCTAGCTGTCAGCCTCTCCATGTACAGTCCATGTCCAATGGAAGTCGTTCCTTGACCACGTTGACCACGCCGCGCCGAGAGCACCAGGGCAGTGGACGACGGCGAGGCCTTAGAAGGGGACAACACGGAGGCAGTGAAGACTCGGCAGTTGTTTCCCACGCGGAGGGGAGTACGACTGTACGAGGGTTTACTGGTTCGTCTGCCGTCGCTGGAGAATAACAACAGGTGTGGGTGAGTAGAGGGATGGTAGGCCAGCGATGGGAGTACGGTCGGGCAGTGAGGCCTGCACGGCAGCATAGCCGGCCGCGAGGAGGAGGGAGCAGGCAGTCCCGCCGGCGCTTGTTTGAGCGGCTAGAGCAGGAAGAGTAGAGATTGAAGAAGCACGATGGCCGTTGGATGGACATCCAACAGTCAGTGCTTGTGCGTCAACCTTTTTTTAGGAAAGCCTCAAATCTGTGGAAAACAGCATACAACTGATCTGCCATTATTTCTAATAATTTACAACCCATTTGCTAATTCTTAAGATTTTTGGGAGCCCATATTCTTTTTGTTAGCATTACAGCCCATATTGTGGCAACGGTTAAAAAACTATACGAAATTTTGCATATTTCGGTGTGGTCCGAACTGTTTCTAATCCCGAAATTTCGACTCACATTCAAACTGATTTTAAAAATAAATGTATATCAATATAAAATCCGACAAATTCTCCACGCATAAAAATTAATGTAATTTAAAATATTGAAATGAAAAAACGATATTTGAAACTAATTGCCGGTTTGATGTGTTTTAAAAATGTACAACCCATTCCTCATTACTGATGGGCCATTTTCTCGGCCAGCCGAATGAAAGCTCTCCTCGTCTTGAAAGATTTGCAGCCCAACAGGCCTGACAAAGCGACTTACTTGGCAAATCACAAAAAAATTGGGTTGTGGCCGTGGACCCAGCTGTCACCCTCTCCACGTATAGTACTCTTCCGATGGATGTCGTTCCTTGACCACATTGACCACGCCGTGCGGAGAGCACCACGGCGGTGGACGACGGCGAGGCCTAGGAAGGGGACGACGCGGCAGTGGAAGCCCGCGCAGAGAGGACTACGAGGGTTCACTAGTTCGGCTGCAGTGTGAGGCTGCCGTCGCCGCAGTGCCTGGCCAGCGGTGGGAATAGTAGGGGGCGGTGAGGCCTCTGCGGCAGCACAGCCGGCCACGGGAGGCAGGAGCATGCGACATGACCGGCGCTACTTTGGGCGGCTGGAGCAAGAAAACCAGAGGTTGAAGAAGCACTACGACCGTTGGATGGACATCGTATGGTCACTGGAGATAGAATCGTTCATATTGACTAAGTTGACAAAGCCCTTCGTCCCCGTCAACTTAGTAGGCCCACAAGTCAGCCTCCCAGCAAGGTGGGTCCCAGCTAGCCGGGGGAGTATTCATTTTTTTGTGCCTAATAAGGAGGCACTTCCGGTGGGTCCGAGCTGACAGCGGGGAGGAGGGTTTTTTCGCGAAATATGGTGGCCGTCCGATGGGTCCCAGCAGTCAGGGGAAAACGATTTTTTTCGCAAAATACTGGTGGCCTGTCCGGTGGGTCCCCGCTATCAGGTGGAGGAATAATTATTTTGCACGTAATAAGAAGGCACTTCCTTGCTGTGGCCGTGGACCCAGCTGTCAGCCTCTCCACATACAGTCCACGTCCGATGGAAGTCGTTCCTTGACCACGTTGACCATGCCGCGCTGAGAGCACCAGGGCGGTGGACGACGGCGAGGCCTAGGAAGGGGACGACACGGAGCTGGGGAAGATGCGGCAGTGGATGCCCACGCGTAGAGGAGTACGAGGGTCCACTAGTTCGCTGCGGTGTGAGGCTACCGTCGCCGCAGAATAACAGGGGGTGTGGGTGAGTAGAGGGATGGCTTAGCCAGCAGTGAGAGTAGTAGGGGGCGGTGAGGCCTCCGCCACATCGTAGCTGACCACGGGAGGCAGGAGCACGAGGCACGACCGGCGCTGGTTTGGGCGGGTGGAGCAAGAAGATCAGATGTTGAAGAAGCACTACGGCCGTTGGATGGACATCGTACGGTCACTGGAACTAGAATCGTGCATATTGACTAAGTTGACAAAGCCCTCCTTCCCTGTCAACTTAGTAGGCACACAAGTCAGCCTGTCACTAAGTTGGGTCCCAGCTAGCAGGGGGGTATTCATTTTTTTGTGCATAATAAGGAGGCACTTCCGGTGGGTCCGAGCTGACAGCAGGGGGAACATTTTTTCGTGAAATACGGTGGCCCGTCGGGTGGGTCCCAGTAGTCAGGGGCAAATGTTTATTTCACGATATACTGGTGGGCGTCTAGTGGGTCCCTGCTGTGAGGTGGAGGAATAATTATTTTCCGCGTAATAAGGAGGCACTTCCTTGTGGCTGCCGTGGACCCAGCTGTCAGCCTCTCCACGTACAGTATTCTTCTGATGGAATTCGGTCGTTGACCACAATGACCATGCCGCGCCGACAGCACCATGGCGGTGGACGATGGCGAGGCCTTGGAAGGGGTAGACGCGGCAGTGGATGCCCACGCGGAGAGGAGTACGAGGGTTCACTGGTTCGGTTGCGCTGCCGTCACTGCAAAATAATAGGGGTGTGGGTGAGTGGAGTGGAGGGATGGCCTGGCCAGCGGTGGGAGTAGTATGGGGGCGGTGAGGCCTCCGCAGCAGCACAGCCTGTCGGTGTTCTGGGAACGGGGGTCCCCAGACTTGCCTGCCTGCGGCCTGCCGCGTGACTCAAAGGGGGCCCAGCATGGCCCGTCTTCATCAACACAGACCCAAGACCCTCGCGAGGGGCCAAGCCTCGCGGGGCGGAAGACACAGAGCTTCCTCGGGCACGGCCTCATCAGGCTGGCTCGCGAGGAGGCGGAGAGATCAAGGCGGGGTACCTCACGAGGTGCCCGTGACGCAAGCCATGATGACCAAGGGCGCCAGGCGGGCGCCAGCCCGCGCAGTGTCCTCCTTTCCTCTTTGTTGCAAAGGGAGCAAGCGCAGGCGAGAGCATCAAGGAAAGGCACCCGTTTCGGTGCAACGAGACCAAGACCAGTCCAACGGCAGGGAAGAAGTCATTGTGGAGCCCAAGCCAGCGTCACCACCAGAGCCTTTGGCAGGCAAGGACCAACTTTAGTCAGGATAAGTGTACCAGATGTTCCCCTCCAAAATGGCCAATTGTTGGCGCCCTTCCCGCTCAATATTTGGGAAGAGGCCCAGGGCCTTTGCCTATAAATAGGACTAGCCACCCACAGGGTAGAGGGATCCAGAATCGGCCAACCCAGGACTGAGATCGGATCGCAATCGTGAAGAGAGAGAGAGAGAAGGGTGACTGAACTCCTCCTAGCAGTTCATCCCCCTAGCCAAGAACAGACCCTCGCGAGGCTGTTCTTCTTTGTATTGCTCATCATCATCAGCCCAAGAGGCAATCCACCACACCACACACTGGAGTAGGGTATTACACCACAACGGTGGCCCGAACCAGTATAAACCTTGTGTCTCTTGTGCTGTTCTTTCCATAGCTTAGATCTTAGCGAGGCCGAGAGGTGCAGGTACGTAGAAGGCGAAATCTCCGCGCGCACCCCAGTGTTCGAACCTCAAGGGTCTGACGGAACCCAAAATCCGACATTTGGCACGCCAGGTAGGCACCGGAATTCGTCTTCCACCACCCCGTTCTCCTCTGACCATCGCGTCCATGTCTGACGCTCGTCGGGCCCGCGCCGGGCCGCTCTCGCTTCCCGCGTCGCCCAGACGGCTCCTATCGGCGGGCGTCCTCGCCGTTCCCCGTCACCTGCCGTCAACTCCGCCACCGGCCCGGCGGGGGACGAGCGGCAAGCGTCGTCTCAGCATCCGTCCGCGCGGCAAGACGGCCGCACCGCTACTCCCTCGCTCACCCCAGCTGGTTCTTCGTCCGGTGCGCTCCGCGCACCCATGGAGGCCCGAGCTGCGCTCATCGCGGCAAACGAGCTCCTGCGCTACCGTCCCGTCGACGACGTCTACGAAGAATGGCTCGACCGCGTCGCCGAGCTCGTTCGTGCCGCAGGTGCCAGCGCGGCAAGAGCAGAGCTGCCAAGAAGTCCCTCGCCCGCAAGAAGCTACCCGGGCGCTCCCTGCTCTAGCACGTCGCGACCATGCTCCTGCTCCCGAGCGTCGAGACCCTGCGCTGCTCCCAGCTGCAGCGCATGGGGACAAGCAAGACCAAGCTCTCCGTCACCCAAGGCCTCCCGTGGCCACAGCAGGCTGCCGCGCCTTCACCACTAAGCTACACAATGTCGCGTGGCCCGGCAAGTTCAAGCCAGACCTGCCTCCTCGTTACGACGGCACGGCCGACCCTACGGAGTTCCTCCAGCTCTATGAGCTGGGCATCGAAGCTGCCAACGGAGACGAGAAGGTCATGGCGAACTGGTTTCCCATGGCGCTCAAGGACGGGGCCCACACCTGTCTCCTGAACCTAGCTCCAGGCACGATCTCCTCCTGGGACGAGATGCGCATCCGCTTCATCGCCAACTTCCAAGGTACTCGTGACCGGCCACCCGCCGTGAGCGACATGCACCGCATCAAGCAACAACCCGGAGAGACCCTGCAGAAGTACATCTAGCACTTCAACAACGCACGCCTCAAGATTCCCAAGGTGACCGAGGAGGCCATCATCTCAGCCTTCTCCGACGGTGTGTGCGATGTCAAGATGAAGGAGGAGCTGGCGATGCATGAAGACCTGTGCACTTCCTTGGAGTTGTTCAACTTGGCAACCAAGTGCGCCAGGGCTGAGGAAGGGCATCTTTCCCTCCTTGAGCTGCCTGCCGCAGACCCAGAAGAGAAGAAGCCCAAGGGCAAGGATGTGAAGCGCAAGGGGGCTGCCGTGCTTGCGGCAGAACCAGACACCAAGCGGGGCAGAGATCAGCCCGAACCTCCCAAGGGCAGTCGATACTGTGTGTACCACAACCTCCACACCCACAACACCAACGAGTGTCAAGAGCTCTGAGCCATGCGAGAAGGAAGGATCGGCCATCGCCCCGACCGAGGTGACCGGGGCTACGGTCGAGGAGGAGTAAGGAACGCAGGACGCTGGGAAGACCGCTGCCCGCGCCAAGGGTGGCGCGATCAACCTCGCGAGGATCGCTGGCAAGACCCGCCTTGCGAGGGAGACTGGAGGGATTAGCCTCGCGAGGATCGCCCGCAAGGCAACGCAGGCCTCCCTCCACTGCCACCACAGCCAAGGAGAAACGAGGACCGCCATCAGGACGAGGGGGCTGGGGGCTTCCAGGAGCCGCGCGCGATCGCCTGCATCCTGGGCGGAGCTCAAGCCCCAGCCTCTCAACGCATCTTCAAGCAAATCACCTGCGAAGTGAATCCAGTCCTCCCCAAGCTGGAAGCCACGCGCCCTCTCAGGTGGTTGGCATGCGCCATCACGTTCAGCTTAGCAGATCAGCTCAAGTGTGCGGCCACAGCCGGAGTCCTCCCGATGCTTTGTTCCCCAACCATCAGCAACGTGGTGGTCACCAGGACCCTCATCGATGGCGGGGCAGGGCTCAACGTCCTGTCCGTGGAAACATTCAACAATCTCCAAGTGCCCTACAACCAGCTTCAGCCAACCAAGCCTTTCTCCGGAGTCACCGATGGCTCCACGGTCCCGATTGGGCAGGTCCGCCTCCCTGTCACCTTCAGGGCACGCGACAACTACCGCACCGAGCTCATCGACTTCGACCCCGCCCACATTCGCCTACCGTACAATGCCATCCTTGGGTACCCAGCGCTGGCCAAGTTCATGGCCGTAACTCACCACGGCTACAACGTCCTCAAGATGCCAGGAAGTGGCGGAGTCATCACGGTGTGTTCCCTGGAACGAGCCTTTCAGGCCGCATCACTGGAAGACCCGGATCGCGGAAGCAGGAGGCTTCCTGAGACCGCCCCCAAGAAGAAGAAGACATCGTCCGGCCCAGCCCCTCAGGAGGCAGGCCCCTCAGGGCCCGCGCCTGCCCAGGGGGAACCTCCTTCCATCGCATAGGAAAGCATGCCCGGTGCCCTCCTCAGGTAGGGCTCGGGGGCTCTCCCCTGGAGGGCCACCGGCCTGGCTAAGGTCACAAGGGAGGCGCTTGGGCACCACATGGATGCGTGTTTCGAAGCACGTTTCCCTCAAGAAGGAGTAAGGCAAGGAGAGCCAGACCCTCAAGAGTTCGTCAGCAAGGCCATTCAGGAGCTACAGGTGTCAAGAGTCATGAAATGCGGCCGCCGCCTACCAGCTGTGGCTCCCCATCCAGGCGAGGATGGTGGGCTACGCGTCTGCATCGACATACCAGGGCTCAATCGAGTCGCCTCTCTGGAGCGCCTCTGGCCCTCGCGAGTGGGGCACTGCGAAGGTCCATCCCACAGCTACGTTCGCATGCCTTACGGCTTGCCAAACGCGGCTGCCACGTGCCAGCGCCTCATGAGGGGCATCATGGAGGCTCAAGAGGCCAGGCGTTCCGCAGCCCTGGCGGAGATGGAGATGGTCCGCGAAGAGCCACCAGCGCCTCCGGAGCCTCCCGAGGCCCCTGGGCCTGGGGGCTTGTGAGGATCGGCTTCCGCAGCCCGCCGAGTCTGCTACACCAACACTCCTTCGTCCTCAACATCATCAGGTGACATCTTTCAAGTTTCATTTCCAGCTGGGAGCGCCCCCCAGGGCTGCATTATTCCCAGGCCGCATGGGTCCGTCCCTGCGGCATGTATCCCTTTTATTTCATGTTGTTAGCTTACTTTGTTGGGGGCGCCCCACGGGCTGCATCACCCCCAAGTCGCTCGGGCCTGACCCAGTGATGTCCTCCTTCCCAGCATCTATTTGAATGAATCCACTCCTTCGCGGCTAATGTGTTTGACCTAGTTGCCCACTCAACTGACGCCAACTGACGGAGCTGCTCCCAAACGGCACGACGCTTGCACATGGGTCCGTCCCTGCAACGCCGACAAACCTGAATGGCTGAGCTCTGGTCGCGGCAGCCCCGCATAGCGCCACCTCATCAAGCCTTCAGTGCCTCATCGCCCCTCGGAAGCAACCAACGGCTGACTGTCAATTGTCATGGCAACCCCTCGTTCTTTCTATGATGGGTCTACAGGATCTCCTAAAGGAGCTGCGTCAGGCGAGGCCCTTGCAGTGTCTCCTCCACTCTCACCCGCGCGAACCGCTTGCACGTTAAAGGGGGGGTGCCTGAGCATCGCGACTCAGGGCTCCTACTGGCTCTCCAACCCTCACCCTCTGGCCTTGTCCACGGCATCGCGACCTGGCATACCAGCGACGGCTGAGACTCGCTCGAGGGCCGGGACCCGAGGACGTAGAGCAGAAAGGGGAGCAAAGGCGAGAGGGGAGGGACACGTGAGGACCTCGCCGAGCAACCTCACGCCTGCCGATGCACGGACCCGGCGACACACCAGAGAGCGGCCCCTGATTCTCGAGATAAGTCACCACCCGGAAGCACCAGCTACCGTGGCACCATCCCCGCACCTAATGCAATTCTGTGTTAGCGATGCCGCTCTCCTTTCTCACCGAACGACGGCTGCTTGAGCGCCAAAGGGGACCTCCTGAGCATCGCGACTCAGGGGCTCTTACCGGACCCCGGGTCGCTCACCTCCTGGCCTTGACCACGGCATCACGACCTGGCATACCAGCGACGGCTGAAGCCGCCTTGGGACTGGGACCTGTCGGCGCAGAGCACCAAGCCCTCGTGAGGTTCGAAAGGGAGAACTGCGCTAAGGCGGAATGAGCAACTCGCACAGTTCTACGACAAGGGTTATATTAACAAAACAGGATCACAGGCACCTTACAAGCCCCCACGGGACGCGTCTTTGATTCCTCGCAAGGAACAGATCCTAAAAGGACGATAACTACACGCGCCCCTGCAAAAGACGCCATCATCAACAGTGGGCCGTCGAGCACCGGCGCCAACCCCATCCAGATCAGAGTCGGCGATGGCCTGACAAGCTCGCCCCACTCCAGGAGCGGTGCTGGCTCGGGGGCTCGTAGCTGTCGTCGCTCATCTCCGGAGTCGCGAAGAGCTCGCCAGAGTCGCTGGAACCTCCGCCGCCTCCGCCGCCTGAGGAGCCGCCAAGGGAGCGGTCGGCGGGCCCAGTCCTCGCCGTAGTAGGGTCCCGACCACCTCTCCTGGGGCAGCACTCCAGCCGGCGCTCGTTCGCATCGAAGACCTTGAAGAACATCACCGAAGCACCGTCGTACTCCAAGTGGATCGCGAGGGCGCCTCTTGTCCTGCAGACCCGGGCGATTTCGCTCTAGCCTCGAATCATGAAGACCTCGCCTGGGGCAACGACCGCGACCTCTGCCTCGGTCGCGAGGGCGCTGCTGCCGGCGTGCTGCAGCCAAAGCTCCAGGAGCTCTCCATGCGGGATGATGGAGGCAAAGAAGGGAGTAAGGCAAATCCAGGACTGAGGAGGCATGGCGGCGTGGAGCACAAACTCTCGGGAGGAGCCCTCAGTGTGGACCCCAGGGGGGACGACCCACACCTTCATGACCTGTCGGCACCGACGGCGGCGCCGCCTGTGGCGATCGGCATCGACTCCTTCAGATCCCTCGATGTGGGCGTACAAGGGAAGCGGGAACCCCGGCGGTGGCCGCTCGCACCAGGGCCTCGACACCACCTGATGGGCCCCCTCGTCCCGGCCGCGGAGGGCGAGCCGTTTCTTCGGCGGGAGTGGGTCTGGCTCCTCTCGGGGAGCCTTTCCCTTCTCTTCCGTCGAGAACCGGCGGATCGGAGCCATTGCAGCAAGACGGAGCAAGGACCGAGAAGAAGGAGAAGCAAGAAGGGATGGACTAGAAGGGCGTGCGCCATTTCGTACTTATGGCTGGCGAAGGCCAACCATCGACCTCCATGATCACAGGTAATCATGACCCGCTTTGCATGCAGGGACTTGTCCAATCCGTGCAGTTGCCGAGGCGCCATGGGGAAGTGGAGATGCCCACGCCCAACCAACCGCCACACAACGCCCAAGGCCGCAGGCTGTTAGGGCCCGCGGCCCTTTGCCCTTGCCCTTTCGCCTCCCTGCACGGCCAAGTCCAGGCGCGCCTTGGGCCCGGGGGCTACTGTCGGCGTTCTGGGAATGGGGGTCCCCAGACTTGCCTGCCTGCGGCGTGGCTCAAAGGGGGCCCAGCACGGCCCGTCTTCATCAACACAGACCCAAGACCCTCGCGAGGGGCCAAGCCTCGTGGGGTGGACGACACAAAGCTTCCTCAGGCACGACCTCATCAGGCTGGCTCGCGAGGAGGCAGAGAGATCAAGGCGGGGTACCTCACGAGGTGTCCGTCACGCAAGCCATGACGACCAAGGGCGCTAGGCGGGCGCCAGCCCGCGCGGTGTCCTCCTTTCCTCTTTGGTGCAAAGGGAGCAAGCGCAGGCAGAGCATCAAGCAAAGGCACCCGTTTCGGTGCAACGAGACCAAGACAAGTCCAACGGAAGGGAAGAAGTCATTGTGGAGCCCAAGCCAGCATCACCACCAGAGCCTTTGGCAGGCGAGGACCAACTTTAGTCAGGATAAGTGTACCAGATGTTCCCCTCCAAAATGGCCAATTGTTGGCACCCTTCCCGCTCAATATTTGGGAAGAGGCCCAGGGCCTTTGCCTATAAATAGGACTAGCCACCCACAGGGTAGAGGGATCCAGAATCGGCCAACCCAGGACCGAGATCGGATCGCAATCGTGAAGAGAGAGAGAGAAGGGTGACTGAAGTCCTCCTAGCAGTTCATCCCCCCAGCCAAGAACAGACACTCGCGAGGCTGTTCTTCCTTGTATTGCTCATCATCATCAGCCCAAGAGGCAATCCACCACACCACACACTGGAGTAGGGTATTACACGACAACGGTGGCCCGAACTAGTATAAACCCTGTGTCTCTTGTGTTGTTCTTTCCATAGCTTAGATCTTAGCGAGGCGGAGGGTGCAGGTAGGTAGAAGGCAAAATCTCCGCGCGCACCCCAATGTTCGAACCTCAAGGGTCTGAAGGAACCCGAAATCCGACACAGCCGGCCACGGGAGGCAGGAGCAGGCGGCATGACCGGTGCTGCTTTGGGCGGCTGGAGCAAGAAGACCGGAGGTTGAAGAAGCACTACAGTCATTGGATGGACACTGTATGGTCAGTCGAGCTAGAATCGTGCATATTGACTAAGTTGACAAAGCCCTTCGTCCCCGTCAACTTAGTAGGTCCACTATACTAGGTCCCAGCTAGCAGGGGGAGTATTCATTTTTTTGTGCGTAATAAGGAGGCATTTCCTTGCATGCGAAGATATAGCTGGTGGGTCCGAGCTATCAGCAGCGGTAACGTTTTTTTCGCGAAATACAGAGGCCGTTTCGGTGGGTCCCAGATGTTAGGTGGAGGAAATCATTATTTTGCGCATAATAAGGAGGCATTTCCTTGCGTGCGGCCATGGACCCAGCTGTCAGCCTCTCCACGTATAGTCCACTTCAGATGCATGTCGGTCGTTGACCACGCTAACCACGCCACGCCGAGAGCACTAGGCCGGTGGACAACGGTGAGGCCTAGGAAGGGAACGACATGGAGGCAGGGAAGACCCGGCCGTTGTTTTTGTTTCCCACGCAGAGGGGAGTATGATTGTACGAGGGTTTACTGGTTCGTCTGCCGTCGCCGGAGAATAACAGCAGGTGTGGGTGAGTAGAGGGATGGCTAGGCCAGCGATGGGAGTACGATGGGGCGGTGAGGCCTGCGCGGCAGCACAGCCGGCCACGGGGAGGAGGGAGCAGGCAGTCCCGCCGGCGCTTGTTTGAGCGGCTGGAGCAGGAAGAGCAGAGATTGAAGAAGCACGACGGCCGTTGGATGGACATCCAACAGTATACATGCCATCTGTGGAAAGCCTCAAATCTGTGGAAAACAACATATAGCCCATCTGCCATTATTTCAAATAATTTACAGCCCATTTGCTAATTCTTACGGGTTTTTTGGAGCCCATATTCTTTATGTTAGCATTACAACCCATATTGTGGCCACGGTTAAAAAATTATACGAAATTTTTCATATGTCGGTGCAGTCTGAACTGTTTTTAATCCTGAAATTTCGAGTCACATTTAGACTGATTTTAAAAATAAATGTATATCAATATAAAATCCAATAAATTGTCCACACATAAAAATCAATGCAATTTAAAATCTCAAAATGAAAAAAGATATTTGAAAATAATTGCGGGTTTGATGTGTTTTAAAAATGTACATCCCATTTCTCATTACTGATAGGCCATTTTCTCGGCCAGCCGAATGAAGCTCTCCTCGTCTTGAAAGATTTGCAGCCCAATAGGACTGATAAAGCGACTTACTTGACAAATCACAAAAGAACAGGGCTAGCCATTTTCAGAAAGAAAAAAAAACTACTAGGCTGGTCTGTGGTAAACATAAAAGAAAAGGCTGTCTAGACAGGCCAGACTGTCCCGCACAGCCCAGTTGACACCCTGCTTCCGTCTCAAAAACAAATTAGATAAATGCCACTCCAATTATGGCGATTCATAAAAATGCCACTGCAATTTCCAAAATTTGAAAAATGTCACTGCAATTTTTGCAAACTTTGAAAAACTTCAGTGTAGTTTGCAAACTTTGAAAAATGCCACTCCAGACTTCGAAAAATGCCACTAGAAATGGCATGAAATGGCATTTTTCAAAGTTTGGAAATTGTAGTGGCATTTCTCGGATACACTAGATTTGGAGTGGCATTTATCAAATTAACCCAAAACAAAAATAACTGGGCGAGCTGCTGGGTCCCTGGTGTCAGCCGCTCGTTGTGCAATTCTCTCGTTTATTGACTACGTTAACAATGACATGGGACCCAGATGTCAGAAATCCACTAGGAGGAGCCATTTTTTTATTGGCTTGAAATAAGGAGGCACTTGCTTGCGTACTGCCATGACCTTGGTGGGTCCCTGCTGTCATCCTCTCCATGTACAGTACCAGTTAGTCATGCTTCAAAACTGATCGGCACGCCATTAAAAAATAAAGGTCAATAACTAATGCGGCACCTCGGGCCAACGCGGCCAGATCGCATTTTGCACGAGAAATTACACACCATGTTTCGTCGACATGTGGTCCCGTTCCAACATATCAGTGAGACGACGGCAAGTAGTAGGAGTATTTCTGAACGGACGTGTAGGCCGGGGTGCCTCTTCATGAACCGTGGCAAACTCGCAACCGTCCACCGACTCTTCGCAGTTCCCTCTCGATTTGGAACTGCTGTCGCATGCTCTTCCTCTCCCTCCTCCATTTTCCTTCAGCCCTTCACCCTTTCTTCTGCCATTGTTCGATCATCTTCTCCATGGAGGGAACAGGCCGGAAACGACCCCGTTATTCTTGCCCCGATCTGAAAGATGATGTGGTGGAGGAACTCATTGATCGGTGTGACGTCATAACCTCGGCTAGCAAGGCAGGTTCGTTCAAGCCCATTCTCGACTCAACCAATAACATCATTACAATGAACCCAAGAGTCAAGGAGCGGTTTGATCTCCCCTATCTTCTTCGCCGTGACCCTGATGACTGGCGCCGGCATGACGGAGGCCTCGCCCTATGCCAGTTGATGTCGCTTGATAATGATACGTATGATGTTAAGATGCCATCGCTTGAGGGCAAGGCTTGGGCAGGCGCAAATGGAGATTGGGTTGTTTACATTGGGTCCAACTGTGAGTGGGAACTTGTGAATGTGTACACTCGTCACCGGGTTCCACTTCCAAAAATCTCAGCACACTGCCCAGAGGTTGAGCACACCGGTAATATACGAACGTTCAAATACGATCATGGTGATTGTCTTCTACGGAAGATAGCAATTTGTCGAGTTCCCAACCGCTCTTGGAATTACAACAACTATCAAGTTGTTGCTATCTTTGACAAGCTTGTTGCCGTCCTTCGTGGTTCGACTTGATGGATATTGCTCAAAAATCAGTTTCTGTACACGGATGAGTATTGTGATGCAATTTAATACGAGGGCCTTGTGTTTGCTGCCACCACTCGTGGCACAGTTTTTGCATGGCATCCTAGTTGTTTTGGTACGTTTGTCTTCCATCGCAATTATAATTGTTTCATCCACATGCATGCGGGTTAGCAAGTTTCCCTTTACTAATTAACCTTCTTCTTGTGTTTCCAAGGTCCTGTGAACATCCCACCACCTATACTTGAAAATTTTTATAACCAAGGGGGAGATGCCGATGGTGATGATCATGAGCATGAGGACGAGCAGCGCCCATATACTCTGTGGCGCCTGGTAACTAATTCTGATGGATCACCTCTTCTTGTGTGTATATAGCCCAGTGATGATGTTACTGCTAAGGAAGCAGGTGTCTCCCATGGTCGCACTCTTCGGACCTATTCCAACACCCGTTGCATGGTATTCGGGATGGATACTAGTGTGCTAGCGCCAACTCCTTCTCCCTGGCACAGAATTGATAGTCTTGGAGAAAACTCGCTCTTCCTTAGACAAAACTATCTGATGATGGTGAAAGGCGACCCAACTGCTGTTGACACATTTATGAGAAGCAACTATGTCTATACCTCGGACATTTGGGTGGTTCCCTACCCTGGTACTGATATAGTAGGCCGCTTCAGCCTAGATGATCGGTCTTGTGTTGGCCTCCAGATCGACAACGGATGGCCTGTCCTAGAGAATCACTTGTGGTTCAAAGCAAGCGTTTCCAACGCCGTGGAATGGTTGAGTTGAAGTTCATTTCATGGCTTGTTATTTGTTGTGTGGTGAAAACTTTAGTATTTATAATGTATCCTCGTTGTCGATGTGGGTTGATGACCTGTTGTATGGAATAAAATGATATGCGTGTGATAAACTTACTAAATTTATGGATGGCTTTCGAGTCGCTTCTCTGAGTGAGTGGTGCGACGAGGCAAAAAAATATTTTCTGAATACACAATTGTACGTGCATTGCAACAAGTTATTGGATGAGGCCAATCAACAATAGTAGTACACTATTTGTACTAGCTTCACACGCTTCACGCGTCGGGCGGGTGTTTTTACTGTAGCCATATGTTAATGTGTTCGTTGTATGTAACCATCACCTCGAATCCTCGATACTAGTAGAGTACTACAGTATATAGTAGGAGTAAGTAGTAGGAGTAGTAGGGTGGCATGGGCCAGAACAAGCATTCACGTCCAGGAGTACGGCACACGCCACCACCATGACATCCATCTGACACCATATTATTTCTCAGAGTCCGTGCTAGAGCAATATCTTCAACCTCGTCATTTCTCTAACTTCAGCCATCGCACGACGGGCGAGGTGGGGGTTTGCCGATAGTCGGTTTCCTTAACTGCGGTCCCACTTGTAAGGCCAACTCCAACACACGACCCCAAACGCACGCACGAACTCCAATGATAATTTTGACTAGAAATGCAAGACCAAAGAAAACAAGAACCACAAGAATACATTTTACTACTCCTATAAGTTGGATTAGTGCCTTCTTGATGCATTCATTGTTGATCTGCGGAGGCTCGATCTTGCGTGCTTCTTTCTTCTTCGAGTGTAAAGAAGTAGACGTTGCTTCCTCGCATCTAGTCTCATGTCTAGCCTCTATTCTAGTAGGAGTATCAACAAGTGCACTAATCTCATCTCTAGCCTCTGTGCTAGCTAAAAGTGATAGAACATATACTAAATTGTGCTCTATCAATATATGGATGTACTCTTCTTCCCAATACAAAAACTTGCATCCATTCTACTCCCTCCGTTGCACAATACATGCCTTCTATTTGTCAAAATATATATGTATCTAGACATGTCTTAGTATATAGGTACATCCATTTTTGGACAAATGGAAGTCAAGTATTTTGGAACGGAGGGAGTACACAATAAAAATTTTTAAGTTAGCACAACTAGTCTAATCCGAGAGCAGAACTGAAGATTTGGTCGGGTTCTTCCTCCTTTTGCCAACACGTGGGACATCCAGCATCCAGGTCGTGTCATGAAAGATAATAGAGTGGTAGTTGAAGCCACGAGATGTGCATCTTGGGTTAAACTGTAAATAGAATCTTACTACTCTTGAGTAACTCCAAAAGTGGCCACCGAAGATCTTTATTGGATTTGTTTTTCATCACCAGCACGTCGAGGTGAAAGATGTGCAGGTTTAGTGGGTCCTCTTGCGTTTTCACTGACATGTGGGGCCGCATGTGAACAAACAGACGATGGGCTCCGCGCGTCCACTGGCTGGCTGAGAAGAGAGATAGAGGAGGGCTGAGCACGGACTGCAGGAAATTTGTTCTGCGTACCTCGATATAGGCTCGATATAGTGGGGTGGCATGGGCCATAACTAGCATTCACGTCTAGCAGTACGGCACACGCCACCCACACGAGTCCGATCCAACACCAATTTTCTTGGAGTCCGTGCTACAGCCATCTCTTCTCCCTCCTGTTTTCTCAGCCATCGCGCAGTGGGCGGGGTGGGGGTTTGCCGATAGTCGGTTTGCTCAACTGCGGTCCCACTTGTAAGTGCAAATGCAACACCGCACGCATTCCCGCTTGAGCGGCGTGCTGGACCAACCGTGTGGCGGTGCGGCGCGAACGCGACAGGCTTTTCCTTTTGAACTTGTAACTTGTAAAATTTGGTTCTGCTCCATGGCGCGACCGATAGATAGAAAATAACGATTTTGCCTAGAGTAATGAGAAGTTTGGTTCTAGCGCCGTTCATGCATGGAGTACGTACGAAAATTATGAAGTTGATGCAAAAGGTAAGATAATTACTATAGTATCATATACTACTACATGGATTTGATGGAAAGATAAAAATACATACGGATCCATCAACGTTCAACGACATCCTCACGCCCTAGTGCACCGGGTCACCAACCGACGTGTGAGGAGGAGCGGCGTTGGCGGTGAGCTCAACGTGCTTCTGAACAGTGCCGTCCAAGGTTACCCTGCGCTACAAGAAGGCCAGCATCCTATCGTCCTCCTCTTTCATGTAGTAGTCCTTGTGGATGATTTGTGTGTAGACGTGGGTGATTATGTCAATGGTGTCTTGCTGCGACATGCGCTACGTGGAGAGCGCGACCTCGAGGTGGACATTCTCTGGCGCGGCGGTGAGCAGTCGCAGGGCCACCAGTGCGTCGAAGAGGTTGTTACCATAGTGGCCGTTGAGGGTGGCAGGCATCGCAGAGCCTGGGCGCGTCAGCTGGAGGCTTATGTCAAAGTTGTCCGCAAGCTTCTTGACGATGGTGAACTTGTCGAGGAAACTGACGAGGACCTCGTCGAACAAGGAGACGAAGCTGTCATCCAAGCGGCCCCTCGCCCTGGCGGCCTCAAGCAATACTACCTGGAGACGTTCCTCGGTGCCGGGCCGCAGGCCGGCGTCGTGGACCATCTGGCACAGCTGGCTGATGCTCGCGCTCATCGCCTCCATGGGTCTAGCATAGCTTCTAGTCAACTGATCTTGCGATTCGAGTGATCACTCAGCCCTAGGTTAGCGTGCGTAGGTGCATAGGATTTCGTACTACTCCTCGGCCCTCTACTGCACCAGCCTTTGGCTATATGATAGGTGGGCCAGCCACCCCCTGGGGCCACGTGTCATTCACCCAAAGGCAGTTGCCGTAAGTCAATGAAGCTGCGTCCCCCTCCATGCTGGTGTAGTATAGTCATCTCACCGGACCTCTAGTTGGGGCCAAACAAGAGAAGTTTGATGTTTACTGGTTTATTGGTCCCTTTGCATTTTGCGCCAAGTTTTAACCTTTGATTTAACTAATAAAATGTTAATGCATGCAAAAAAAATGTTGTGTAAGTCACCTTACGAAAACCATATAATCCCAAAATACTTAGAGAGATGTGGGTCGTGCATGCTTTCAATGACTTCAGACTACCAAACATGACATGAAGTGTTTAGTTCATTGCATGTAATCCTATTAGTACTCTAGTTAGGAGTAGCAAAAAAACATTAAGTTCTCTCGCCGATAGGAATAAAACACCATGTATTTATTTACAGAGGGAGTAGTACATTTTTGGTGACATGCATTACTAGATATTGCTAGTCAAATACTAAAATCCAGATGGACGTGGTAGTACTCCTAAATCCAGACGGTGGTGCTACTAGTACTAGTAGTAGTACTACCAATGTAGGAGTAGTAGTAGGAGTACTAGCACTGTACTATCCGTTGGTCAAATTATTACGTGCTGCTCCTCACAGTGAAGTGACAAGACCCTGCGCCAGAGATGACACCTGAGTATAGGCACCATGTTCGGCATACCATAGTCAGTCTCACCGTCTGCAGCCACTATCAGCATGGCTGTAGAGCTATCCTACTTACAACTAGCCTTGTTTGACATAATTTCCCGCGCATAGATGCCCGTGCATTGCACGGAACACCAAGATTGGGGGTGGATGGCTCCGGCAGCGGCCATCGCGCCAGATTTTTCCACAGCCTTCTACTCCTAGATGTGGTGGGGAGTAGATGAGGCTGATTGTGAGAGATAAAGAGTTGTTTGTAAATAGGGAACAAGTGTGGGCATCTTTTTGCAAAAATGGAGAAGCTTGGTTTGTATGCGTCAGATCTAGATCCGACGGCTATTGGTGAAAGCTGGGAGGCACAACATCATCACCAACACAGGACCTGTTTGATTCGCATGATTTTGAAAACGCGGGAATAGGACACGGCAATATTACAAGTTTCAAACTGATATTACAAATGTTAGGAGTAATGCTGCACCTACGAAGTGGGAATTACTAGGAAGTTTACGTAAGAACTTTGGTTACTTTAGGTGGATGCAACATTATCGTACAAACTAAAATCCACCGCCCTGATGAGTCACTAATGGGCAAATAAGTTTTTGAGTCTCTGGCCACTTGATGTTTCAAAAACAAATTCAGCTTCTGCGGAGAAATGAGCTCCACTGTGTACCCGCGCGGGTGTGGCTGCGCACGAAGCGTGAGCACGTGCATGGTGAACCTATTCTCTTCTTGTATACGTACACCACCTACGTGGGGTTGTGTGAGAGAGATACAAACCTAGAGAGATATAGTGTTTGGGTTCTTGAGAGTTTTTTTGTGGGGGGGGGGTCAATCAAAATATTTAACATATGCAATGTGTGTGAAATAGAGTCCTGGATATAACATATATATAGAGGGGGTGATCCACGAGAAGAGAGTGGACGTATCATCAGCTTGAGGTGTCCATAGAATCGAAGAGAGGGATGATGATGTGTGTGTGTGCGCGCGCGCAATCGATAAAGAGTGCCATCGAATTTGTGTGTGCCCACGTCAAAGATATAGAGTGGCTGGCCTACTGGAACGTGAGATGGGACATGTGCAGTTTGTCTCTGTGGCATGGATACCAACCTGCAGCGCTCGACTATCGGTGTGTGGTGGGGGAAGAGGGAGGCCCAATTAACTATAGAGGTACAATGGTTGGTATATGTGTGGAGGAGGAGAGAGGCCTACCTCATGTATTGAGGAGATCGATCTGCCTCATGTATTAAGGGAGATCGATCGGCATCCATGCATATGTGCAGGAGATGAATAAGGTTGGGAGAGAGACAGAGCTAGAGTGTTGGAGGGGGTGGTAGTGGAGTTGCTTCTAACAAATGGTGGGATAGGCTTGCTAGACAAACGAAGGGCACGCCCGCAATATCAATAAGAGAGGAGATGGCTTCTTGTTGTCTATGCATGTGCGTGTGAGAGATGGGTTAGGAGGCATGCATGAATGATGAGGGGGGGACGATGTGGCTGTGGTAAGCATACGTAACTACATAGGAAGATCAATCGCCCTTTGTAAGGGAAAGGAGAGACATAACTTGTGAGGTACGTCAATTGATGGGGGGTAGTTAAAGTCGATCTAGGTATATGTTGGGAGATCGATCGGTATACATGCATGTGTGTGTTAGAAGCAAATGAGGCACGAGGAGAAGGATAGAGAGAGAGGGATGCATGTAGGAGGTGGTACGAGAGGCATACTATATCGAGGGGGAGGAGTGTGCGAGTACGAGAATGATGAAAAGAGTGGTGGGAGTGAGGCATGGACGGTGACAAGAGAAGAGGGGAAGCTTGTGTTTGTGCTAGGCACACTAGGCTATAGAGGCATATCGATCGATGTGTGCCGTAAAGAAGGAGCTGGGGGGCCCTACACACACCATGGGTGAACGACCTAAAGTGAAAAGACGAATTTGCACGATGGAGCTAGAGAATGCTGAGGGAGGATGAGAGGGATGTGGGCGTGTGCATGCACAAGAGAAAGTTAGCACTATCTGCAAAGATAAGAGGGTTGTGTGGGTGTAAAAGACGAATAGAGATCATATATACTTCATTATAAAAAGAGAATTCAGATATTTGAAGAATTTATCATAGTGTTTCAAACCGACGGATGTGTGAATATATATAACGGTGATACACATGGTGTGGTTATGAACATGGTATACTACATTTAATATATTTTATCTCTACTCTCATAAAAAACGGAGTTGTTGATGATGGTGTGCCTGCCATCCTGCATTATAGGCCGTCTGATTTATATCCGGCGGATAGCAAGGAAACTATGATGGTTGAAGTTGGCAACAATCATGATTGTAGATTCTTATTGAAATAGAGAAACGAATTCAAATTTAGTTCGAATTCGAGCGGTAGTATAGACATTTGGAATGCACTAAAATGTTGGTATGAGTAGGTTACATGCATTGTACAGAAAGCGAAAAAAATTAATCGGACATAACATGGATTCATACTCCCTCCTTCCATCTATATAGGGCGTAATGAGATTTTTAAGACCGCCTTTGACTATTGACAAGATTAATAGTACATGACATGCACAATGTGAAAATTATATCATTGAAAGAACCTTTCACAGACGAATTTAATGGTGTGCTTTGTGTAAGTTGCATGTCATATATCATTGCTCTAATATTTGGTCAAAGTTAGCATCGAAAAACGCATTAGGCCCTATATAGATGGAAGGAGGGAGTAGCTTTGAATAGCATTTGTATAGTAAAATGGGGCAAGACTCTCTCTTTGTGTGGTGTGAATAGTTTTATTTTTTTCGTTTTCTTTTTGGTTGAGGGAAGTGCGAATTGATTTGGTACATACAAGTACAATATTACTACACGTTAGGCTTGTCCCTAAAATTCAACCCGCGTCTTGTTATATCCCGAAAATTCAGATATCGTGCTCCCAAAACTGGCGCCTTCACAACCCGCGCCTTGCTATCCCGAAATTACAACGCGCGTGAAAACTCCCTCCAGCTGCCAAATCCCGACACGCGAAATCCCCCTTCTAACCCTGAGCCAAAAGGGCCGCTAGTTCAAATCGGTGGGGGGTACTTTTGTAACACACCCTACATTTTGGGCAAGCGCATTCCTAATCATGCTTCACCCCCTCCCATCGCCCCCTTTTCGCCATTCGAAATCCCAAGCCGCCATGACCTCTCCGCTCCAGCCGCGAAACCCCACCCTCCTCCGCCCGCCACATCACTGCTACCCAGCTGGAGCCTCTTCCCCGACAACGTCGTCCACCGCAACAGCTCGACGTCCCTCGTCCACCTCCCCAGATGAGGATCCGTCGTCCATCTCGTCGTCCCGCCAGTTCAGCCGCCCCATCCTCTACCTCCAAGGAGCTGCTCCGATGATCGCCTCATCTATCGTGGCTGCTCCATACCCACAGCGCCGCCTTAACCTGCTCCACCGGAACCGCAGCATCCTCACCGACTCCTCGGACGAAGCCGATGCCTACTCGGCGCCACCAAAGAGGTTGTACACTCATCGCATCGCACCTTCTCCTTAACTCGACCTCCCAGCGCCGACGGTGCTCCATCCCGCACCCCCATGGAGCGCTACCTTGAAGCCGGCGCCGCAGGCGACATCGCCACGGCGTCTCTCCCGCAGTGCGAGGCCCCTTCGGCGGCGGCGTCCATACCAGTCGGATCTGCTGATGCTGCTCCGGCTCTCGCTCGATCGCTCGCTCGCCCAGCTGCTACTGCTGCTCTCCCCCTCGCTTGTGCTGCTGCTCTGCTCTGATTAAGCCACAGTTCAGTTGATTGAATCGACTTTTGGGTCAGTCGATTTTCAGGGGTTGGGGGGCTCGCTGGAGTTAAGGAAGAACCACCCGCAGCGGGGACGGGGTCTCGCCGGAGAGGTACCCCACTATCTATCTTAGGGTTCAGGGTGTGGGGGCGGGGGTGCTAGAGGGCTGGCCGGGGCGGCGGTGGCGAGTTGTTTCGGGGCGGCGAGGCGGCGCTGGGGCCGGCGGTTCGGCCGGTGGTGGCTGGCGGCTCAGGGGGGTGCAGGTTGAAGATGAACTGCAGGCCCTCCCTAAACTACATGTCAAGTGCCTCTCTGCTACCATCGCGTTCAGTTTCGACAGTAGCATTCAGATTCCATAGTAAATTTCAGTTTCGAGAGTTAAGTTCAGAGTCAACAGTTTTTACCTCATCTGTTGTAGTCAGGTGGTTTTTGGTGATGTTAATTTTACATCCATTTTACATCATGTATTGGAGATGCTATTAGAATCCCACTTGAGATTGATGATGTCTGTCTTGTGCTGCTTCAACCTTGACGTCTTACGGCTCACCGGAGCTGCTCCAATGACAGAACGATCCATCACAACAGAGCAGTGCCCATGGACACCGTCTACAGATTCCTCAGATCTTCCTCCACACCTCCGACAGCCACCTCTGCCTCAACTGCTTCAGCGACCAACCCAATGATGCTGAGGTCGACATAGCTACGGCAAAGAGGTTGTACACTTGTTGCATCACTTATTACTATACATACACGTCGATCCATTAGGGCTATTTTGGTTCAACGAAAATCGACTGGTTGTTACCATCACTCTAAATTTCTGCATGCTCTCCTTACATAATCTCACCATATTTTTTTCGTATGCATGTCAGATATTGTACACAATCATGTTAGACATGTAGAGAAAAAGAGAAGAGTTTTGCGCGGCAATACAATGTCATGCAGACATCGTTCCATGGTGGGTTCAATGGGAAACCCTCCCCACCCCTCTCCAGATTGTAATCCAGAAGAAGATATCTGTTCTGAGGCGGATTCGGACGCCGATGACCACTCCTATTTACCCCCAAGGTGTTTGCTCTACCTTGGCATGATGATGTTAGTCATATCATGCATATGTTGCCTTGCAGTGCCTACTTTTGACATCATATATGTCATCTGCTTAGTTTAGACATGTTCTGTAATGCCACCTGTTTAGTTTCTATATCATATATGGGAATTATGCAGTCTCATGTCTTTTAGCCAGCCATAATATATGTGAAATGTGCAATGCCATCTTGTTTAACCAAGCATCATATATTTGAATGATATCTTGCCCATCCTTTTCTTCGTTACATTTCCATTTGTCGACAATGTTTGTACATTAAACTACTCTTCATGTGAATCACCCATTTGGGTGGGAGATGGAAAAATCTGGAGTGAAAACAAGGCCTTCAGAGCAGACAGTGCTACCTGTCGAAGCAGATCTCTTGTTGGGTCCCGATAGCTCCTCAGAGATGGATTCAGAGACAGATGACCAGTCCTATTCCCCCATTGAGGTGTATGCTCTAACTTGGCACGGTTATACTATTCATATCATGCATACGGTGTCTTGCATTGCATAGTTTATACATCATATACACAATATTCAACACCATGTTCTTAGTTCAGAAATCATATCGAATGCCCTCTGTTTAGCATATAAATCACATATGTGAATTAAATGATGTGATCCTGATTACTTAGATAATATGTAGGTGAATTATGTCATGCGATCCTGTTTAGTTATTCATCATATCTTTGAATTATGTTATGCTATGCTATCCAGTTTAGATAGACATCATATGTGTGAAATTATGTCATGCTATCCGTTTTAGTTAAACAATATACATGTCAACTATTTCATGCCCTCTTTTTTCCACACTATCTATTGCATCTGTCTCTCATACAATGTCTGTACATTCAACTATGTTTCCTGTTTATCAGCCATTTGAATTGGAGTGGGTGATTCCAGTATCTAGCAGACTAAAAACATGGTCTTCAAATAAAACAGTGCTACCTCTTGGTGGAGATAGCACCCCGGTTGTACATGCACAAGATCCAGCCCTACCACACATAACCCAAACTCTCGCAGATTGTACCCCTACTACAATGGACAGAGAACCAGCTTCACCCAAACGATTGTGCATCTAGTCGTAGTTTAGCATCTATCGCATTTGATGTTGTTAAATCGTATGTGCGTATCTTCCCATCTTGGAAATATTATACTGAAGATGAAGGAAAATGCCAGTTGCAGGTGTTTGTCCAGGAGTTATGTGTAAGTAATGTTATTCATGGCAATTACTTTGCTTCGTCCCATACATCCTACCTCCATGATGGTTATAATATAGCAAATTTCCCATTTTTCTCTATAGAGAAGAATCGATTTGGAAACTCAGGATGAGGTAACCTGTGCTAATACCTCTGCTATCTTCAAGAATGCTTGGTGGCAGTATCGGAATTACCTAAAGAAAACGTACTTCACCGGCAAAGAAACTCATCAAATTCCCTTACGTTCTCCTGAGACACATTTACTGGACGATGACTGGGAACGCCTTGTTCTGTACTGGTCCCGAACCAAGAACGTGGTAAGGTCTATGAGCTCATTTTCTATTTTAAGTATTATATTCTTGCATCTTACTGTACTCTATTCATGTAGAACAAGTGCCTAAACCCGAAGAACAACTGTTCTAATTTAAGATTCCATTGCTACCATAGGACATAGATATATGTTTGTTTGATGCTTTTATTATGTACTAGTACTTGGCAATAGAACACTTGGTAGTTTAATCCTATCCACCTTACTAATGAACTGGTTCACCGAAATGAGTTTCATATACTAGTACATGCTAAACTTGTTATGTGTTTGTTGGTCTCTTCTTTTAGAATGCTGACAGAATATTGGGGAAGAGTGCCTTATTAAGCAACGGTAAAGGAAGTAATGCAGATAAGGTTCAGGATAGTGACACATCCTATCTTGGTTTAGTGTTGGAGTTACTGGCCACTACCGCTTGCACAAGCTATTCAAACTCACTATCTGAATCAGTTCGGTTTTTGAGTCTCAACTACAAGCTGAAAGACATCGTTCAGCTGTGCTGCGACAAGAAGCGGAAGGACTGCGGAAGTCCCTGGAGCATTCAGATGCATACTTTCTGGTGCAACAGCAAGCGTTGGAGGATTTTAGCACCAAACAGGATAAAGCTAATCAGCTTGCTAAGCTTATTGCCAGCATGGTGGATACCTAGGATAACGTTTCTTGAGCTCTTCTGAAGTTGTTTTAGTTATGCTCTTGTTTTGCTGCCGCGTTTATTTGCACTGGTGGCCAATTTTGATGGCCAGTGTATATGATATGCTGCTTTGTTCCCTATATTTGCACTGGTGGCGAGCTTTGATGCCCAGTGGATGTAATATGTGTAATAGCCGTGATAGCCTAGCGTTAGTTGCTTGCTTATTTATTTCCTTGCTGTCTTGTTTATGTGTTTTCTTGTAGTCATTGCAGTTCTTTTTCCGCGATTAACTAGTGGCTACAATAACCTATTTTTTAAAACTAGGCCACAATAACCAAGGGCTAATATTTACAGTAGTGACACTGGGCCTCCTACGGGCCGTAGAAACAGTGGGCCTTCTATGGGCCGTAGAAATAGTAGGCCTTCTACGGGCCGTAGAAACAATGGGCCTTCTATGGGCCGTATCATCAATGGGCCTTATACGGGCCGTATGATCGATTGGCCAAACATGGGCCAATAACAGGCCGCATTATGGCCGTAAATGGGCTAGAGTTGGAATCGTCCGTTCATGGGCTGACCGTAACGGGCCATCGTTAATAGGTCGTATTTGATGACGCTATGAAAACGGCCCAACGTATTAATGGGCCACAAACGGGCCGACTGTAACCACGGGCTGAATTTGGCCCACAAGCAGAAAATGACAGTAACAGGCCGTAAGTAAACGAATGCTGGAAATGAGCCCAAGAATAAATGGGCTCTGAGAAGGCCGAAAGATAACATGGGATGGAAACGACCCAACGGAATAATGGGCCGTCAATGGGTATAAAGTGATACACTGTTCATTACAGGCCAGTTTCACCACGGGTCGTTAATAGGCCAAGAGTTACATAGGGCCTCGTATGGGCCGAAAGACGTCATGGGCCATACATGGGCCATAAGTGAAAACGGGATGGAATCATATTGGATGGCCCAGATAACGCTACTGGGTCTAATTCGGATAGGGTGTAACGGGTTTTCGGTTAGCGGGCTGTAAATGGGCTATATGCGAACATGTCGTTAACAAGCTTTCCATGGGCCAGCCCGCCACCTTTTGACCAAGTCAAACGGGCCGGCCTTTTCACAGGAATGGGCCTCTGTTGGGCCGTGCCACGTGTCGACGTATCATAGGCGCCTATCTGACCCACTGACGAGCTGACACGTGTTTCGTCCGGCCAATAAGAATTTTACACATGGAAATTTCCCATTGGTCGGGGCTATTAACGGGTTATCGGATCCAAAACCCGACCCGATAGCTTATCGGCGTTCCGTTACGGTGGATGCCATGTGTCGGTCACCCTTGATGAAAGCACTTCTGTGACGCGCGATTTATCG
This sequence comes from Triticum aestivum, assembly GCF_018294505.1. NCBI lineage: Eukaryota > Viridiplantae > Streptophyta > Magnoliopsida > Poales > Poaceae > Triticum > Triticum aestivum. Next base: position 325,794,540 of record NC_057794.1, read on the forward strand.
TCATGGAAGTGGACACTTCCATGAGGATAATTTTGGTAATGTCATGGAACACTTCTATGGCAGCACAGGTATGACTATCTTGATTCTGTCATAAATTTGTCATGGATGTACATGCATGAAAAAAAAGCGACCTATTCTGACAAACACGTATCATCACGGAAGTGTATTTTTTTGTAGTGGATGCACGTGCTCAGCAGCTTCAAGCAGAGACTTTCCTGCTCTCGGTGGATCTGAACGCGTCAAACGAGGTCATGAGGAGAAGACACCAGAAAACTCAGTCACGTCTACCTCTGACTTACGATCTTAGGAACCTTTTCCACACACCCGGGGCCGGTCCCAGCAACCCGCCGAAGGTAAACCGGATCACAACACCCGGGAAGGTGGTGCCGATTCAGCCGAGGGCCATGGAACCACCCTGTGTGAGTACTGCTCCGCCTCATTACAGGCCAGTATCACTGGGTCACTTCTCTAACCCTTTGGAGAATTTAATTGTTGCGTCGGCTCGTCTGGCGGCTCTCCCAATGGAAGGCGACTCTCCAACGGCGATCGAAACACGAAGGGTCAGAGAACTTCTTCAGACAGCCCTGGCACAGCAGGATGCGTTCTCTTATAGTCGAGACAGAATTCATTCGACCCCTCGCCCAAGCCGGAGCCCGAGCTATAGCAGGCATATGGACTCAGCGGCTATGTCAAGCAATGCCCAACGCTGTAGCCAGCCGCGCAGGCATGACCGAGCGCAGGATGGAGTCTTTAACTTGCTAGATCAGGAGAGGATCCGTCAGGAGGCTGAGCGGGCGGTTCAACTAGCAGCTGAGTAGGCGGCTCATCAGGCTTTTCCGGTTTATCCAGCAACCTCTGTTGAGGCAGGAGTGGCCACAAGAACAGGATGTGTCCCTTCCCTGGTGCCAGCTCTATGTAATGAGCGCTTGCCAAAAGATTTTAAGGGGCCTCGTAAAGTGCCTAATTAAATGGCCGACTTGCAGCCTGGGCATGGATTGAAAGTTACGAGATGGCGATGGAGCTGTTGGAGGTTAGCGATGCAGCAATGGCTAAATACTTCACTATGATGTTGGATGGAATAGCTCGCACTTGGTTAAAAGGGTTGCCACCCAACTCCATCGGCTCATGGGCGGAGTTAAAAGCCCGGTTCATTCAGAACTTCTAGGACACATGTAAGCAACCTATGTCAATCGTGGACTTGACTGACTGTAAGCAAGAGGAAGGTGAGTCCACGACCCATTGGGTGCGCCGGGTCAAGGAGATAATACATTTGTCTGATAAGATGGATGCCGTCTCTGCGGTCTTAATGTTGGAGAAAAATTGCCATTTTGAACCTCTGAAGCAGAAGCTGGGGCGGATCAAGCGTGATTGTCATGACATGGGCCAGTTGATGGCGGCTCTGGTCAAATATGCTGATTCAAATAGTACCAAGGATCTCGCGTCTGATGAAGATAAGGCGGGGAAGGTTAAAAAGAACGACAATGGCAAGGGTCACCAGCATAACCCGGCGAATCAAGGAGGTAATAAACGTAAGGCTGACGAGTTTGTGGCTAACACCAGTACACAAGGCAACAACCAACGGCACAAGGGGAGGCCACCTCCTCAGTCCAGCGGGTCAGGTCCCACTCTTGAGCAACTACTGAATGAACCCTGTCCAAGACACGGCACCCGGGAGAATCCAGCTACCCATCTGTGGAAGGACTGTACGATCATGGAGCCGTTTAAAAATTCCAACATGTTCGATGGTAACGACGGACCTGGCAGCGGTTCAGGCGGCGGTGGTTTTCATGGCCCGGGCGCTGGCTCAGGCGGAGGCGGTTTTCATGGCCAGGGCCATCCGGGTAACCAAGGTGGTTATAATCAGCAATCCGGCCAAAGTAATCAGCAGCAACAACAGCAGCAGTCCGGGTATCAGAGTAACCCGAAACAGCTAAACAGTGGGCAGTACCACGTATTTACCACTAGTTTGTGCAAGAGGGACCAGAAACTTCATAAGAGGGCTGTAAATGCTGTTGAGCCGGCGGTTCCACGTTATTTGAGATGGTCAGAACAGCCTATTGTGTGGAGTAGGGAGGATCACCCTCCCCGGGTTGATAATCCGGGTCACTTGGCTTTGGTGGTGGCACCTCAGGTTGGTGGATATAAGTTTACTAAGGTGCTCATGGACAGAGGCACTAGCATCAACATCCTCTATTATGAGACGTTTCGTCACATGGGGTTGACTGACAAGAGTCTTAAACAATCCAACACTGTTTTTCATGGTGTTGTACCTGGTAAGTCGGCATACCCAGTTGGAAAGATTGAGCTGGAAGTAGCCTTTGGGGATGAATATGATTCTTTTCAAGTGGTTAAGATCAAAAGCGCATATCATGCCCTGTTTGGACGGCCGGCCTAAGCCAATTTCATGGCCCGACAATGTTATGTATATCTGCAGCTCAAGATGCTGGGTTATAAAGGCACCATTACAGTACATGGAAGCCGGAAAATAGCCCTGGAATGTGAAGAAGGTGATGCTGCTTATGCTGAGTCCATTTGTGCAACAGAGGAATTAAAGTTTCATAAAGATAATGTTGACCCGGCAGACATGACGTCTTTGAAAAAACCAACTATGGAGCATGAACCAGTGTTGAAATTCAAATCAGCTAATGACACCAAGATGGTTGATTTTGTGCCTGGCGACTCATCCAAACAGTTCATTATCAGTGCAAACTTGGATCCAAAATAGGAAAGCACTCTCATCGAGTTCATCCGTGAGAACCGGGACATCTTTGCATGGAAGCCTTCTGACATGCTGGGTGTCCCGTGAGAACTCGCTGAGCACACTCTTAATATTGATCCGAAATTTAAGCCAGTCAGCCAGTTTCTTCAACGGTTTAACGAGGAAAGGCACAAGGCGATTGGAGAAGAGGTGGCCCGACTCTTGGCAACCGGGTTCATTGTTGAAGTTTTTGACCCGGAGTGGTTGGCTAACCCGGTGCTTGTACTAAAAAAGAATGGCACCTGGCGTATGTGTGTGGATTACACCGATTTAAACATGGCTTGTCTGGCTGACCCTTTTGCTCTCCCTCATATTGATCAGATCATTGATGCTACGACGGTTTGTGAGCGTTTGAGTTTTTTGGATGCCTATTCGGGTTATCATCAGATCAAGATGGCAGTTAAGGACCAGGAGAAGACAGCTTTCATCACTCCATTTGGATCTTTCTGCTACGTGTCTATGCCTTTTGGGCTTAAAAGTGCCCAGGCGACTTATCAATGATGTGTGCAGAATTGCCTTCACAATCAGATTGGGCGGAATGTTCATGCTTATGTGGATGATATAGTGGTGAAATCCAGAGACAAGGAAACCTTGATAACTAATCTGAAGGAGACCTTTGATAACCTCCGGCTCTACAAGATGATGCTTAACCCAACCAAGTGTGTTTTTGGAGTCCTAGCTAGCAAACTCTTCGGTTTTTTGGTATCTAACAGAGGTATTGAGGCTAACCCAGAGAAAATTAAGGCAATTACATCTCTGGATAAACCAGCGTGCATCAATGACATTCAGTGGTTAGCGGGTCGCGTCGCAGCCTTATGCCGGTTAGGGGAGAAGGCGATTCCTTTGTATCAAATGATGAAGAAGGCGGATGACTTTGTCTAGAGTGATGCTGCTAACTCTGCTTTTGAGTATCTGAAGAAACAGCTCGCTGAGAGATGACCCACAAGTATAGGGGATCTATCGTAGTCCTTTTGATAAGTAAGATTGTCGAACCCAACGAGGAGCAGAAGGAAATGATAAGCAGTTTTCAGCAAGGTATTCTCTGCAAGTACTGAAATAAGTGGTAACAGATAGTTTTGTGATAGGATAAATTGTGACGAGCAACATGTAACAAAAGTAAACAAAGTGCAGCAAGGTGGCCCAATCCTTTTGTAGCAAAGGACAAGCTGGAACAAACTCTTATAATAGGAAAGCGCTTCCGAGGACACATGGGAATATCGTCAAGCTAGTTTTCGTCAATTTCATATGATTCGCGTTCGATACTTTGATAATTTCATATGTGGGTGGACCGGTGCTTGGGTGATGTTCTTACTTGAACAAGCATCCCACTTATGATTAACCTCTATTGCAAGCATCTGCAACTACAACAAAAGTATTAAGGTAAATCTAACCATAGCATGAAACATATGGATCCAAATCAGCCCCTTACGAAGCAACGCATAAACTAGGGTTTAAGCTTCTGTCACTCTAGCAACCCATCATCTACTTATTACTTCCCAATGCCTTCCTCTAGGCCCAAATAATGGTGAAGTGTTATGTAGTCGATGTTCACATAACACCACTAGAGGCTAGACAACATACATCTTATCAAAATATCAAACGAATACCAAATTCACATGACTACTCATAGCAAGACTTCTCCCTTGTCCTCAGGAACGAACGTAATTACTCACAAAGCATATTCATGTTCATAATCAGAGGGGTAATAATATGCAAATAGGATCTGAACATATGATCTTCCACCAATTAAACCAACTAGCATCAACTACAAGGAGTAATCAACACTACTAGCAACCTACTAGCACCAATCCCGGACTTTGAGACAAGAATTGGATATAAGAGATGAACTAGGGTTTGGAGATGAGATGGTGCTGGTGAAGATGTTGATGGAGATTGCCCTCTCCCGATGAGAGGAGCGTTGGTGATGACGATGGTGATGATTTCCCCCTCCGGGAGGGAAGTTTCCCTGGTAGAACAGCTCTGCTGGAGCTCTAGATTGGATCCGCCAAGGTTCCGCTTCGTGGCGGCGGAGTCTCATCCCGAAAAGTTCCTTCCTATTTTTTTCTCATCGAAACACCTCATAGAGGAGAAGATGGGCATTGGAGAGCCACCAGGGGGCCCACGAGGTAGGGGGGGCGCGCCCTAGGGGGGCGCCCCCCACCCTCATGAGCAGGGTGTGGGCCCCCTGGCCTTCATCTTTGGCATGGATTTTTCTTTATTTCTTTTAGGACGTTCTGTGCAGTTTCAGGACTTTTGGAGTTACGCAGAATAGGTCTCTAATATTTGCTCCTTTTCCAGCCCAGAATTCCAGCTGTCGGCATTCTCCCTCCTTATGTAAACCTTGTAAAATAAGAGAGAATAGCCATAAGTATTGTGATATAAAGTGAAATAACAGTCCATAATGCGATAAATATCGATATAAAAGCATGATGAAAAATCGACGTATCAACTCCCCCAAGCTTAGACCTCGCTTGTCCTCAAGCGAAAAGCCAATAACAATAAATATGTCATCATGTTTAGAGGTAGAGGCGTCAATAAAAATAAAACACGGACATGAAGGCATCATGATTATTCTTATAATAGCAACATATATAGATTTTGTCATATGATTACTTATGTTCAAGTGATGATCTATTCACAATGCAAAAGTATAAATCATAAACCTTATTGGGCTCCAACAAACTATAATCTCAGTCATTGAAGCAATTGCAATTTATCATAACATTGGAAAGAGTCTATGTCAGAGCTAAAAAGCAAGTCCACATACTCAACTATCATTTAGTCCTCCATAATTGCTAACACTCACGCTATACTTGTGGTTGTAGAGTTTTAATCGGACACAGAGAAAGATAGGGGCCTATAGTTTTGCCCCACAACCTTTTACCTCAAGGGTAATGTCAACAATAATGGTTCATGCTCCCCTACATCCAATTAGATATATATATATATATATCATGTTCTTTCCAACATGCTGAGCTTGCTAAAGGATGAAATGAAAAAGGAAAGGTGAAGATCACCATGAATCTTGCATAAGGTAGAAGATAATAATAAAGGATAGGCCCTTCGCAGAGGGAAGCAGAGGTTGCCATGCGCTTTTATGGTTGGATATATAAAATCTCAATGCGAAAGAACGTCACTTTATATTGCCACTTGTGATATGAACCTTTATTATGCAGTCCGTCGCTTTTATTACTTCCACATCACAAGATCATATAAAGCTTATTTCTCCCACACCAATCAATCATACATATTTAGACCAATTTTTATTGCTTGGCACCGATCACAACTTACTTGAAGGATATTACTCAATCCATAGGTAGATATGGTGGACTCTCTTGGCAAAACTGGTTTAGGGATATTTGGAAGCACAAGTAGTATTTCTACTTGGTGCTGAGAATTTGGCTAGCATGAGGGGGAAAGGCAAGCTCAACAAGTTAGAGGAACCATGATAACATACTTTATCTCAGATATAAGAAAGACATAACTCATTACGTTGTCTTCCTTGTCCAACATCAACTCTTTAGCATGTCATATTTTAATGAGTGCTCCCAATCATAAAAGATGTCAATGATAATATATCTATATGTGAAAACCTCTCTGTCCTTATTACTTCCTATTAATTGCAACAATGACCAAAGCTATGCCTGCCAACTCCCAACAACTTTTAATCATCATACTCTTTTTATGTGAAGCCATTATTCTCAATAAGATCAATATGAACTTTTTGTTTCTTTTTATTCTCTTTCTCTTTTCTTTTATTCACCCAAGATCATGGCAAAATAATCAAGCCATTGACTCAACACTAATCTTTATTATATATAGCTCACGGACTCGATTACATAGAGAGATCATAGAGCAAAACTCAAAACTAGATCATGCCATAAGCTTTATTCTACTAGATCAAGACACTACTAATAAGATCGAACTAAAAAAATGGTAAAGATAAGAGTTGTGATTGTGATACGATACCGGGGAACCTCCCCCAAGCTTGGCAGTTGCCAAGGGGAGTGCCCACACCCAAATACTCAATTCTTCTTTGTTGGAGGAGACGGCGGAGGTGTTGTTGATGATGCGGGCTTGTCATCCATCTTCCAAGGCATAGGCTCACCATCATAGAAAGATGATCGAGTCTCCGGAATCCTCAAATCTGCAGCCAAACTCATTCTTTTGAATCTATATTCATACTCACAGTTTTGATTTTGAAGGTCATAGACTTGGGCTTGGAGGTGCTCGATCTTCTCATGTAGCTTGAAGATGGCCTCCTCGGTGTTCTTGGCATCCGGCTTGTAGTTGTTGGTGAATTCCGCGAGCATCATGTGGCTGGCGTTGATTCCACGCTCCACCATCCTTTGGCACTTGAAAACTTGTTGCTCCACTGCTTCGAGCCTCGTCTCCATGCTTCCCCTTTGGTCCCTCTTCATCCCAGATGTGCAGCAACCCATCACACATCTCAATGGTTTGAGGGTGTCGCAGCACCTCCGCGAGGTAAGGCTTGATGACCTTCTCGAAGAACTTGTCCTTGGAGGCACTTTGGGCCATCATGATAACCTAGATCTGTCAGAAAACAGCTTGAAACAATAACAGGATATTTTTGCGTGATACGGGAGTCAAAACATTCGGGAGAATATATAATGAATTATTACCGACCAAAATATGTAACGTGCAAGAAAACGGAGTCCGGAGGGCACACGAGGCGCTCACGAGGTAGGGGGGCGCGCCCAGGGGGGTAGGGCGCGCCCACCACCCTCGTGGTGCCCTCGTGTCCTTCCTGGACCGCTACTTATTTTCCTATTTTTCTAAATATTCCAAAACGGAGAAATATTGCCTTAAAAATTGTTTTGGAGTCGGTTTACTTACCTTACCACATACCTATTCCTTTTCGGAGTCTGAAACGTTTCGGAAAGTGTCCCTTATGTATTCCTCTGGGGTTATGGTTTCAATAATATTGATTTCAACATTTATGGGATTACCTGAGATATAATGTTTAATTCTTTGACCGTTTACCACCTTCGGATTTGTGCCCTCGAAGTTGTTAATTTTTATGGCACCGGAACGGTAGACCTCCTCGATAACGTAGGGGCCTTCCCATTTAGAGAGAAGTTTCCCTGCAAAAAATCTTAAACGAGAGTTGTATAGTAATACATAATCACCTACATTAAACTCACGCTTTTGTATCCTTTTGTCATGCCATCTTTTAACTTTTTCTTTAAACAACTTGGCATTTTCATAAGCTTGGGTTCTCCATTCATTAAGTGAGCTAATATCAAATAACCTCTTCTCACCGGCAAGTTTAAAATCATAGTTGAGCTCTTTAATAGCCCAATATGCCTTATGTTCTAGTTTGAGAGGTAAGTGACATGCTTTTCCATAGACCATTTTATACGGAGACATACCCATACGATTTTTGTATGCAGTTCTATAAGCCCATAATGCATCATCAAGTTTCTTAGACCAATTCTTTCTAGACCTATTAACAGTCTTTTGCAAAATTAATTTGAGCTCTCTATTGCTCAACTCTACTTGACCACTAGACTGTGGGTGATAAGGAGATGCAATTCTATGATTAACATCATATTTAGCAAGCATTTTACGGAAAGCACCATGAATAAAGTGTGAACCACCATTAGTCATTAAATATCTAGGGACTCCAAACCTCGGGAAAATAACTTCTTTAAGCATTTTAATAGAAGTGTTGTGATCAGCACTACTAGTTGGAATAGCTTCTACCCACTTAGTAACGTAATCAACAGCACCTAAAATATGTGTGTATCCATTAGAGGCAAGAAAAGGTCCCATATAATCAAAACCCCAAACATCAAATGGTTCAATAACAAGTGAATAATTCATAGGCATTGCTTGACGTCTACTAATATTACCAATTCTTTGGCATTCATCACAAGACAAGACAAACTTACGGGCACCCTTGAAGAGAGTAGGCCAATAAAAACCAGATTGCAATACCTTATGTGCAGTTCTATCTCCAGCATGGTGTCCTCCATAAGACTCGGAATGACACTTGCGTAGGATCTGTTCCTGTTCATGCTCAGGTACACAACGTCTAATAACACCATCTACTCCTTCTTTATAAAGGTGTGGGTCATCCCAAAAGTAATGCCTCAAATCATAGAAAAACTTTTTCTTTTGCTGGTATGTGAAACTAGGTGGTATAAACTTAGCAACAATATAATTAGCATAATCAGCATACCATGGAGTACTACGAGAAGTACTTATAACATTTAGTTGTTCATCAGGAAAGTCATCATTAATAGGTAGTGGGTCATCAAGAATATTTTCTAACCTAGACAGGTTATCTGCAACGGGGTTCTCAGCTCCCTTTCTATCAACAATATGCAAATCAAATTCTTGTAGCAAGAGAACCCATCTAATAAGTCTAGGTTTAGCATCTTTCTTTTCCATAAGATATTTAATAGCAGCATGATCAGTTTGAATAGTTACTTTAGAATCAACAATATAAGATCTGAATTTATCACAAGCAAATACAACTGCTAAAAGTTCTTTTTCAGTAGTAGCATAATTTCTTTGAGCATTGTCTAGAGTCTTACTAGCATAATGAATAACATTTAATTTCTTATCAACTCTTTGCCCTAAAACAGCACCTACAGCATAATCACTAGCATCACACATAATTTCAAAGGGTAGATTCCAATCAGGTGGCTGAACAAAAGGTGCAGAGACTAATGCTTTCTTAAGTATTTCAAATGCTGCTACACAATCATCATCAAAGACAAATGGTATATCCTTTTGCAATAAATTAGTCAGAGGCCGAGAAATTTTTGAGAAGTCCTTAATGAACCTCCTGTAAAATCCGGCGTGACCAAGGAAACTTCTTATACCTTTGATGTCCTTGGGGCATGGCATCTTTTCAATAGCATCAACCTTGGCTTTATCAACTTCAATACCTCTTTCAGAAACTTTATGCCCCAAGACAATACCTTCATTAACCATAAAGTGGCACTTTTCCCAATTCAAGACAAGATTAGTTTCTTCACGTCTCTGCAAAACTCGATTAAGATTGCTCAAGCAATCATCAAAAGAGGAACCATAGAAGGAAAAGTCGTCCATGAAAACCTCACAAATCTTTTCACAAAAGTCGGAGAATATAGCCATCATGCATCTTTGAAAGGTAGCAGGTGCATTACATAAACCAAAAGGCATACGTCTATAAGAAAAAGTACCTAAAGGGCATGTAAAAGTAGTCTTTGATTGATCTCTAGCCGACACAGGTATTTGAGAAAAACCAGAATAACCATCTAGAAAGCAATAGAATGTATGTTTGCATAATCTTTCTAGCATTTGATCAATAAAAGGTAAGGGGTAATGATCTTTCTTAGTAGCTTTATTTAATTTGCGGAAATCAATTACCATCCTATAACCTTTGATAATTCTTTGTGGAATCAATTCATCTTTATCATTAGGAACAACAGTAATACCTCCCTTCTTACGGACACAATGGACAGGACTTACCCACTCACTATCAACAATGGGATAGATTATACCTGCCTCCAGAAGCTTGAGTATTTCTTTTCTTACCACTTCTTTCATTTTAGGATTCAGACGTCGTTGAGGATCACGAACTGGTTTGGCATCTGCTTCCAAATTTATTTTATGTTGGCATAGAGTGGGACTAATGCCCTTAATATCATCAAGAGTATATCCAATAGCAGCACGATGCTTCTTCAGAGTTTTCAATAATCTTTCTTCTTCATGCTATGAAAGGTTAGCACTAATAATAACAGGATATATCTTCTTTTCATCAAGATAAGCATATTTAAGATTATCAGGCAAAGGTTTAAGCTCAAACACGGGATCACCCTTGGGTGGAGGGGGATCCCCTAAAATTTCAACAGGCAAATTGTGTTTTAGAACAGGTTCCTGTTTAAAGAATACTTCATCTAGTTCCCTTCTTTCATTCATGAACATATCATTCTCATGGTCTAGCAAATAGTGTTCTAAAGGATCACTACGAGGTACGGCAATAGAAGCAAGACCAATAATTTCATCCTTACTAGGCAATTCTTCCTCATGATGTTGTTTACTAAATTTAGAGAAATTAAACTCATGAACCATATCAACCAAACCAACAGTAACAATATTCTTAGTGTAGTCTATGGTAGCATTGACAGTATTTAAGAAGGGTCTACCAAATATAATGGGACAAAAGCTATCTTGTGGGGAACCAAGAACAAGAAAATCAGCAGGATATTTAGTTTTCCCACACAAGACTTCAACATCTCTAACAATTCCCATTGCTGAAATAGTTTCTCTATTGGCAAGTTTAATTGTGACATCAATATCTTCTAACTCAGCAGGTGCAATTTCATTCTTAATTTCTTCATATAAAGTATGCGGTATAACGCTGGCACTAGCACCCATATCACATAAGCCATGATAACAATGATATCCTATTTAACAGAAATAACAGGCACGCCTACCACAGGTCTATGTTTATCCTTATCACAAGGTTTGGCAATTCCGGCAGTTTCACCTTCGAACTGAATAACATGCCCATCAATATTATCAGACAAGAGATCTTTAACAATAGAAATATTAGGTTCTACTTTAACTTGCTCAGGAGGTGTATAAGTTCTAATATTGATTTTATGAACAACAGTTGAAGCTTTAGCATGATCCTATATTCTAACAGGGAAAGGTGGTTTCTCAACATAAGAAGTAGGAACAATAGGATCATTATAAGTGACAGTTTTTTCTTCAACTTTAATAGGCGCAACTACTTTTACTTCTATGGGAGGATGATATTTAAACCACTTCTCCTTAGGGAGGTCAACATAAGTAGCAAAAGATTCACAGAAAGAAGCTACTATCTCAGAGTCAAGTCCATATTAAGTGCTAAACTTACGGAAAATATCAGTATCCATAAAAGATTTAACACAATCAAACTTAGGTGTCATACCTGACTCCTTACCTTTGTCGAGGTCCCAATATTCAGAGTTGCGTTTAATTCTATCCAATAAATTCCATCTGAATTCAATAGTCTTCATCATAAAAGAGCCAACACAAGAAGTATCGAGCATGTTGCGATTGTTTTCAGAAAGACGAGCATAAAAAGTTTGCATAATTATTTCTCTCTGGAGCTCATGATTGGGGCATGAATATAACATTGATTTAAGCCTCCCCCAAGCTTGAGCGATGCTTTCTCCTTCGCGAGGCCAGAAATTATATATATAATTGCGATCACGATGAACAAGATGCATAGGGTAATACTTTTAATGAAATTCCAGCTTGAATCTTTTATAGTCCCATGATCTCATATCATCACATTTCCTATACCATACCAATGCGTCTTCCTTCAAAGATAAAGGGAAGACCTTCTTCTTAGCAACATCATTGGGTATACCTGCAAGCTTAAATAATCCACAAACTTCATCCACATATATTAAGTGCTCATCAGGATGCTTTGTTCCATCTCCTGTAAAAGGATTAGCTAGTAGTTTTTCCATCATAGCCATAGGAAATTCAAAAGGTTTCATTTTCAATAGGTTCAGTAGGTTGAGGAGAAACTCTTTGCGCTACTGGATAGGGTGAAGATACCCCGAACAAGCCTCTCAGAGAATTACTTTCAATAGTAACAAGTGACAGTAAATTTCAGCACACGATATAAATTTTTCCTTACCAAATTCCACTTACCAAAGGCGCTACACTCCCCGGTAACGGCGCCAGAAAAGAGTCTTGATGACCCACAAGTATAGGGGATCTATCGTAGTCCTTTTGATAAGTAAGAGTGTCGAACCCAACGAGGAGCAGAAGGAAATGATAAGCGGTTTTCAGCAAGGTATTCTCTGCAAGTACTGAAATAAGTGGTAATAGATAGTTTTATGATAGGATAAATTGTAACGAACAACAAGTAACAAAAGTAAACAAAGTGCAGCAAGGTGTCCCAATCCTTTTGTAGCAAAGGACAGGCTGGAACAAACTCTTATAATAGGAAAGCGCTCCCGAGGACACATGGGAATATCGTCAAGCTAGTTTTCGTCACGTTCATATGATTCGCGTAAGATACTTTGATAATTTGATATGCGGGTGGACCGGTGCTTGGGTGTTGTTCTTACTTGAACGAGCATCCCACTTATGATTAACCTCTATTGCAAGATTCTGCAACTACATATGGATCATAGCATGAAGCATATGGATCCAAATCAACCCCTTACGAAGCAACACATAAACTAGGGTTTAAGCTTCTATCACTCTAGCAACCCATCATCTACTTATTACTTCCCAATGCCTTCCTCTAGGCCCAAATAATGGTGAAAAGTGTTATGTAGTCGACGTTCACATAACACCACTAGAGGCTAGACAACATACATCTTATCAAAATATCAAACGAATACCAAATTCACATGACTACTCATAGCAAGACTTCTCCCTTGTCCTCAGGAACGAACGTCATTACTCACAAAGCATATTCATGTTCATAATCAGAGGGGTAATAATATGCAAATAGGATCTGAACATATCATCTTCCAACAATTAAACCAACTAGCATCAACTACAAGGAGTAATCAACACTACTAGCAACCTACTAGCACCAATCCCGGACTTTGAGACAAGAATTGGATACAAGAGATGAACTAGGGTTTGGAGATGAGATGGTGCTGGTGAAGATGTTGATGGAGATTTCCCTCTCCCGATGAGAGGAGCATTGGTGATGATGATGGTGATGATTTTCCCCCTCCGGGAGGGAAGTTTCCCCGGCAGAACAGCTCTGCTGGAGCTCTAGATTGGATCCGCCAAGGTTCCGCTTCGTGGCGGCGGAGTCTCATCCCGAAAAGTTCCTTCCTATTTTTTTCTCATCGAAACACCTCATATAGGAGAAGATGGGCATCGGAGAGCCACCAAGGGGCCCACGAGGTAGGGGGCGCGCCCCCCACCCTCGTGAGCAGGGTGTGGGCCCCCTGGCCTTCATCTTTGGCGTGGATTTTTCTTTATTTCTTTTAGGACGTTCCGTGGAGTTTCAGGAATTTTGGAGTTGCGCAGAATAGGTCTCTAATATTTGCTCCTTTTTCAGCCTAGAATTCCAGCTGCCGGCATTCTGCCTCCTTATGTAAACCTTGTAAAATAAGAGAGAATAGCCATAAGTATTGTGATATAAAGTGAAATAACAGTCCATAATGTGATAAATATCGACAGAAAAGCATGATGCAAAACGGACGTATCACCGAGCCACCGATTCTTGCTGCTCCGGTTGAGAAAGATTCGTTGTTGTTGTATGTGGTTGCTAACTCACGTGCTGTCAGTGTGGCCAATGTTGTGGAGCGCAAGGAGGCTGGCAAGGAACATCCGGTCTAATAGCCGGTTAACTACGTCAGTGAGGTGCTCATTGAATCTAAACAAAGATATCCACATTAGCAGAAGCTTGTTTATGGGGTGTTCATGGCAAGCCGGAAGCTCAAGCATTACTTTCAGGGTCACCCAATCACTGTGGTTAGCTCTGCTCCTCTAGGAGACATTATTCAAAATAGAGAAGCCACGGGATGAGTCGCCAAGTGGGCTATTGAACTTGGGTCTCATGGTTTGAAGTATGTGCCACGTACTGCAATCAAATCTCAAGCGCTGGTTGACTTCATTAATGACTGGATAGAGTTGGAGATGCCAGAGGAGAAACCAGACAACACATATTGGACGGTTCATTTTGATGGGTCCAGACAATTGGAAGGCTCGGGGGCTGGAGTTGTTTTAACTTCTCCTCGAGGTGACAAGTTTTGTTATGTGTTGAGATTAATGTTTCCTTATACTAACAACGCAGCAGAATATGAAGCCTTGCTCCATGGTCTTCGAATGGCTAAAGAGATGAGTCTGAGCCGGGTACGGTGCCTTGGCGACTCAGATTTGGTGGCTCAGCAGGTGTCAGGCAAGTGGGATTCCAAGGATCCTCTCATGGCGGCTTATCACCGCGAGGTCGACGCTATTGCGGGGCATTTTAAAGGTTATCAAGTGGAACACATTGACCGCAGAAAGAACGAAGTGGCCGATGCCTTAAGCCGGTTGGGATCTCAGCGTAAGCCGGTGCCACCTAACACCTTTTTGGATGTTTTACATAACCCGTCTGTTAAGTTTCCTACAGAGGAAGATTTGGCCATTCCTGACCCGGAGGCACAGTTGGTGGAGGCTCTTCATGTCATTCCAGATTGGACAGTACCGTTCTTGGCTTACATGACCCGGGGCGAGTTGCCAGAGGATGAGACCCTAGCCCGACAGATAACCCGGCGGTCCAAGTCAATGACCATTTCTGACGGTGAGTTGTATCATCGTAGCATCACTGGAGCATTTCAACGTTAAGTTTCTCCTGAAGAAGGTCAAGAAATTCTTCGTGAGATCCATGAAGGGGATTGTGGTCATCACGCCGGGTCAAAGTCTCTTGTGGCCAAACCTTTTCGTCATGGTTTTTACTGGCTAACGGCTCACGCTGATGCGGAAGAGCTGGTCAGTAGGTCTGATGGATGTCAAAAATTTGCACGACGAGCGCACGTGCCGGCTCAAGAGTTGCGGATGATTCCAATCACATGGCCGTTTGCAGTCTGGGGGCTTGACATGGTTGGACCTTTAAAAAGGTCCAAAGATAAAAAGACACATCTCTTGGTGGCAGTTGACAAATTCACAAAATGGGTTGAGGCAGAGCCAGTGAGCAAGTGTGATGCAGCCACGGCGGTTCAGTTCATGAAAAAGGTGATTTTTCACTTTGGTTTTCCACACAACATTATAACTGACAATGGCACTAATCTGTCCAAAGGTGCTATGGAGGAGTTTTGTCAACGTGAGCATATCTGGCTTGATGTTTTTTCAGTAGCTCACCCCCAATCCAATGGTCAAGCTGAGAGAGAAAATCAGGAAATCTTAAAAGGACTCAAGCCCCGGCTTATGTTTCCCTTACAACGGACGCCGGGTTGTTGGGTAGAAGAATTACCCTCGGTGCTGTGGAGTATCAATACCACTCCTAACAGGTCTACAGGTTATACACCTTTCTTCATGGTTTATGGAGAAGAAGCAGTGCTGCCTAGTGACATCCGTCATGACCCACCTCGCGTGGCGGCTTATGTTGAAGCTGATAATGAATAAGCCCGACAGGATGCACTTGACTTGTTAGATGAGGAGAGAGATTTGGCGGCGTCTCGATTAGCAATTTATCATCAGGACCTGCATTGTTATCACAGCCGCCGGGTTAAGTCCAGGACCTTTCAAGAAGGTGACCTGGTGCTCTGGCTCATCCAGGATTTGTCTGATGCACACAAACTATCCCCGCCTTGGGAAGGACCCTTTGTGGTCAGCAAAAACTTAAACAACGGGTCATATTACCTCATTGACATTCGAGAGCACAAAGACTCACGTAAGTCGGAGGAGGAGACCCGTCGGCCGTGGAACATTGCTCAGCTTCGGCCATACTATACTTAAGCCACCGGCTCGCGTCATGTACATACTTTGACGTTGTATATATTATGATAAGTAATAAAGCAGGACCTCTGTCCTTTTCCCTTTCAATGATCATATATCTTTATTATTTTCATTATTTAAAATGACCAAAAGGGGACTGATCGTATCCAAATCTAGCTTAACCCTTTTGGTCCAGCTCATGATTGTACTCGAATCTAGCTGTAAACCTCATGGTCACTTGGGGGCTTCCTGTTCAAACATAGGTCGTATTCGAACCAAAGAGAACATAGCTGTCTTAACCCTCTTGATCGGCTCAAAGACAAACTCACTAGGGGGCTTCTTGATCGTATCCGAATCATAGCTTAACCCCTTTTGGGTCCAACTTGGATCGTATTCGAATCAGGGTCGTTAAAAACCTCTCAAGGTCATTTGGGGGCTTCCTGTTCAAACATAGGTTGTATTCGAACCAAAGAGAACATAGCTGTCAGTACCCTCTTGATTGGTGCAACGCCAGAGCCACTAGGGCTATATGATTGTATTCGAACCTTAGCTTAACCCCTTTGGTCCAGTTTATTGATCGTATTAGAATCAGAAGCCTCCAGTTTTAAAAAAAATTGATTTACATTGTCTAAAGCCTAGTGTTTTTGTTTTGTTGTTTTTATCATCTGAAATCTAACTGTCAGTATGGTTTCAAATTAAACCGGCTCGGTTATTTGACAATGAGTTGCCAAGGCATAACAGTCATCAAGACATATGGAAATATTGACTTCTACAAAAGATTGGGTTATCAACCTCATCATCCGGGTCATGTAAACCGGCAGTCCAGATTCAAAGAACACATGTATGACAGTGTCATTCAGGAACAAGTTTCTCTGTGTTTTTCATTAATCAAAGGTTTTTTAGCCTTGTTTATCTTACATCTAGTTCTGTCTTTTCCACTATGATAATTTCATAAGTCATATCCCGGGTGTTTTGACTCGTCCAGTGCTAAACCGCCGGGCCAGCTCTTTCATTTTTTACGGGAACAGAGTTAAAACATTGCAGATGTAATCACGGATGTGCTGCATATATATATTAACATCATTGGCAAAGAGTCATATGCAACATTTTATGCATGATGGCATAGGCAAAACATGTAGTTTTCAAACTAATCTATTACAAGGCTTTGAGATCCCAAAAGATGGTTATGACTCTCCCCTCGCCGGTTCACCGCCCTCTACTGGTTGGAAGCTGGGATTGGACCATTCAAAGCGGTTCAGAGCAATGAACTCCGCTTCATCGTCAATCAGGCCGACTGGGTCAACTTCCGGGGAAAAAGTGTGTTGGCGAACCGGCGGGATAAGATCTGTCACCTTTTAAGAGGGAGTCGCCATCTTCTTATTCTCCATATCAAAACCCGGCTGATATTTGTCGATGTTGGTCTCCTCTCTAAGAATGGTAGCTTGAGGATGAACTCCCCCACATAGGCAATAAAGTCATCTTGCTCAAATGGAGTCTCGTCTTCCTTCACGGTAGGGTACCCCTTAGCCACGTCAACCAGGTCTAAATCTGGCACCCAGGCTCTGGAGCGGCTCAGGGCAGTCAGGGCTCCGGCTCTGGCACATGATCGTTTGACCTCTTGAAACCTGGCAGGTAAGATCGATAACTTCTTCAAAACATCACTTAGGTGGTTGGGTCCTTGGTTGGCAGGAGAGATAGCAGCAAGCGCCCGTTGAGCCCCTGTATAAAGTTGTTCCACCAAGGTATAAACCACCTTCAGCTTTGTCACACTGTCCTGTCTCAGGTTGTTACTCCATGGACTTGTAAGTATTTTAACAAAGGTTAAGCAGGCGGTTTACATTCTTAGTAAAAATAGAGTATAAGGGACTTATGCAAATAACTGACCAAAGATGGCAGAGACCATTTGAGACACACGGTTTTTAAACGGGTGAACTCTATAGTAACCTCCTCAAGAGCCGCCTCAGCTGTCTCAGCGTGTTGTATCATCAGTGTCTCTTCTTCGGCCCAGGATTTCTTTTTTGCAGCTAAATTGGTCTTCAATTTCTCAGATTCAGAGAGGCTTAATTGGAGTTTAGAGTCAGTGGTCTTTATCTCTGTCTCCTGCTCCGCCAACCGGGTCTTGGCATCCATCAATTGAGAGCCCAACTCAGATAAGGCGTTCTACAAAACATTCACAGGTGTGTCAAGACTTAAACTAAAAGTTATCAGGGTTCAAGTCTCAAGTACTTTGCACTGCAATACCACCTGACACTTGGGGGCCAATGTCTGCCAAAGCAATTTTTTATGACTTTTATATGTTTCAAGTCCCAAGGGTTTTACAAAGTAACAACGCTTGGCACTTGGGGGCTAATGCATGATATTCAGAAAGTTTTTCAAGATTGAGCCAGATCACAATACTTATTGGGACAATAAAAGACAGTTATGCAATTAAGTACCGGTTCATTTATGATAAATTGAGTCGGCCCTTGGGGACTACAGGTGAAGTTTACGCTACTCGATTGGACTTTCGAAAAACCTAGAGGCAGAGTATCAAATTATATCATAAAGTCTGTAGATCATTCAAGTTCATCATTTGAAGACTTGGGGGCTGGCAGAGTATAAGTAAACTGGAAAACATACCTCATATTTTAGCTGCAATTGTTTGACCATCTCGATTTCCGAGTCACGGTGGAGTGCACATGACTGAGATAGCCGGACAGTACATCATTGACATTGAGGTGAGCGTAATGGGAGATATCAAACCGCACTTTCTTCTTCTCTAAAGCCTCTTGCTTAGCAGTATGTCAGGCTAATACAGTGGGGGTCCCCGGTTTAACAAACCGGCTACCGGTAATCAAAACGTCAATATCAGAAGTTGTTGGCGGGTTAGCTGAGCTAGATGGTTCAGTAATGGTCGGATTAAGGGTGGCCTCATCGGGTGACATCTCAGAAGGGTCTAATTGAGTATGAACAGTCGGGTCTTCTGGTGCTTCAGTTTGAGAAGGAGAAGTTGGCATGGTCGGCTCAGGTGCAGGAACTTTCGGGTTTTCTGTCGGCTTAATCACCTTGGCCTTCTTAGATTTGGCTTGACCACTAAGAAAGATTTTATGAGACAGTTAGTATAATAATGCAGTTTTTAAAAACATGCAGAAGAAAGATGATTGTCCTTACCTAGGGGCAGTCTTGAAAGTCGGAAGTTGAGTTTGTGATGAATCGCTAGAAGAGCGAGAAACCTCCTGCAAAGGTAAAATAAAGTTAGTGATGAAGGGAATAGATCAATTAATGGAAGAAAAGACAAAGATGAAAGAAACCTCATTCTGGCATTTTCGAGGAGTTTGTTGTAAATCGGAAGGAGGTTCATCGACGTCATTAGTCCGGGTCTGACGACGGCTCTCATGTTGTTGCTTTTTCAAAAGAAAATGAGGGTCCAGATAAGCCAAAGGGTGCGAAAACCTTACTTTCCGGGTTACCAATCGAAGTTTCTGTCTTGGCAAAGCGGCCGAGTTGGAGGAAATAATTACCTCTTCTTCCATGGCCTGGCTGGCCCCCGTGTCGTCCTGGCAATAGTCAGTGTCAATAAGATAGTTAAAAAACTGGCCAAGGGAGTCAAGGGCTACCTCCGACTCAGAAGCATCATCCAGGTGGAATAAGTCTGATGCAGTCTTCTTCTTCTTGGGCTTTCGGGTCGTTCTCCTGGCGGCTATGGCAGCGGTTGTAGCCTTCTTGGCAGCTTCATGATCATACTTGGCCTTCCAAAAGACAGATTTGGCCTGTAAACAAATAAACAGGTTGAAAGGTCAAGCAAGTATTTAAACTATCGAGGAAAACACAAAAAGAGAAAGAGGTTAGGGGTTTTCACCTCTAGGGCCGGGTTAAGTTTGCAGAAGGGGTTTAACCCAACCTTACTGCAGTCCTTGTATTTGCCGTTCACGAGGATGGTTGACATTGCAACAACATCTTCTTCAGTCAATTCAACAGAGCTATAACGCAGAGAGTCATTTGGGCCTCCGCCATACTCATACATTAACTTGGATCGGCAGCTTAGTGGGATGACCCGCCATGCGACCCAGCAACGGGTCAGGTCAACTCCAGTTAAGTCATTCCCCAATAAATCTTGAATCCTTTTAATAGATGGAATAAGCTTCTTGCGTTCAACAGTGGTAAGCTTATCAGGGAGCACAAACTTGGAATCCAGATGCTCCACACAATAACCCGACAGTGGTTTTTCATTGCCGGTGACGTATCTTGGCAGTAGAACCAGGTCTGATTCCAATCTTTGGGATGGCTCAGTAAGACTATTAAGGGAAAGACGGCGCCCTGTCAGCGCTAAATTGAGATTCCACCAAGCTCCAAACTAAGGCCATTGGTGCATTCATTCTGGTGGTTCAAGTAAAAGTATTCTTTGAAGAGTTCCACAGTCGGTTCTTCTTGAAGATATACCTCACAAAGAACTTGAAAATTGCAGATATTGGATATAGAGTTGGGTCCAATGTCTTGTGGGCGAAGCTTGATAAAATGCAGAACGTCTCGGAAGAACTTTGAGCCGGGTGGTGAGAAGCCCCGGTTCATGTGAGCAGTGAAAATGATAACTTCACCGTATTTGGGCTGAGGCCGTTCTTCGTCCAGGTCAGGAGCACGATATGACATAACGTTTTTCTCTGGCAAAAATCCTATGGTGAAAAATTCCTTTAAGGTATCCTCAGTAACTGTGGAAGGGACCCACTTGCAGACTGTTGGCGCTTTGGACAGCATGATGAAAGGATAGACTGAAATGAAAGTGATGTGCCGGTTCAATTCAATGATGAAATTAGACATTAAATGATGATGGTACATGTCGGTGTCAAAACCGGCGGATCTCGGGTAGGGGGTCCCGAACTGTGCGTCTAAGGCGGATGGTAATAGGAGGCAGGGAACACAATGTTTACCCAGGTTTGGGCCCTCTTGATGGAGGTAATACCCTATGTCCTGCTTGATTGTTCTTGATGATATGAGTATTATAAGAGTTGATCTACCACGAGATCGTAGAGGCTAAACCCTAGAAGCTAGCCTATGGTATGATTGTATGTTGTCCTACGGACAAAACCCTCCGGTTTATATAGACACCGAAGGAGGCTAGGGTTACACAGAGTCGGTTACAAGGGAGGAGATCTACACATGCGTATTGCCTAGCTTGCCTTCCACGCCAAGGAGAGTCCCATCCGTACACGGGACGAAGTCTTCAATCTTGTATCTCAATAGTCCAACAGTCCGGCCAAAGGATATAGTCCGGCTGTCCGGAGACCCCCTAATCCAGGACTCCCTCAGTAGCCACTGAACCAGGCTTCAATGACGATGGGTCCGGCGCGCAGTATTGTTTTCGGCATTGCAAGGCGGGTTCTTCTCCAAATTCTGAATATCTGCTAAGTAGTGTCCGGCTCCCCATGAATGTTACACTTCTTGGCTTCTATGCCCAGTAAGGGCTATCTTCCACATGGCGAGCGAATGTGAGGAGCCAGGGCGTTTTTACATTCGCCCCCCTAGCCAGGTAAATAAATCATCTATTAAAGGGATGGGGATTCCTAGATCCAATCCACACCATCCTCCCATGGCGAGAGTCCATCGGAGCATGCTCAGAAAAATCCATTCCATCATGGCCGACCATCGCAGCTCCTCCTCTCGCTCCCGTAGCCCTAAGCCCGGTGATTGGGAGAAGTGTTCCGTCCCACACAGCCGATTAGTAGAGTCGCAGACCCAGGGATTTCTTCCTCCAGCGTATATGGTCCCCGTCCGAGTCGGGCTCGCCACCTATAATGGCGGGGAGCAAGCGGAGAGATTCCCCAATCCTTCTAAGGGGGTGCGGGTATGCCTTGTCCCTTACTTACTAAGGGGACTCAGATTTCCAACTCATCCATTCCTCCGCGGGCTCATGGATTTTTACGGCCTCCAGTTGCATAATTTCACCCCTGCTTCCATATTACACATCGCCGGTTATGTTGCCCTTTGTGAGCTGTTTCTGGGCTGTGAGGCTCATTTCAAGCTGTGGAAGAGGCTATTCTGCCTTGTGCCCCGCACACAGGAGGGGTCACTTTATGAAGTGGGCGGAGCCGAAATATGGCGCATCGCCGTGACCGGATACTTGTCCGGTACCCCGAAGAAGACGTCTGAAGACTGGCCTTCGGAGTGGTTTTACATGGAGGACGTCCCCCTTCCGGACCCTGTTCGGAGGGGTCTTCCCGACTTCAACAATGCTCCTCTTAAGAAACACCGAAGTTGGCACCCACCGAGCCCCTAGGAGGAAGACAACAGAGAAGTCCTTTACCTAATGGACCGGATTAAAGTGCTGGCTCAATCAGGATTGACAATAATCGAGGTTATGTCAATATGCAAAATGCGGGGAGTGCAGCCGCTTCAATATCGAGGGCACCCCCTATGGTGTTTTAACGGGGAAGATGATGCCACCGCTGCGGGCGTAAGGGACCAGACTCCGCTGCTGCTTTAGCAAAAAATTTGTCCAAGTTGTTCAAGGGAGAGGAACAGGAGTTCATTCGTATTAAGCCACGGGATGGATTCTCCATGTACAACCCTCCAAGGTGGGTGAGTTGTCACTCTTTACTCCCAACCTGCCCACGTTCTTCGTCGTAGATACTCACCTTGCCATTTCACGGCAGGAACTGCGAAAAGTTGTAAGGGAGGTCAACATCCCACCTCCACAACCGGAGGACCCTGGCCGGGCCCTCGACCCCAGACCCGAAGAGGATCCGGACATATTCGTGGAGCTGATAGACAGGCAATTCTATCAATTGAGCTGCGATGACGCCATGGTGGCCATAATGGCCGACTATCCTGGACTACTCCCTGCATCGCACGTAAGAAAAAAACCAAAGTCCCAACTCCCAAAAATGATCCCCTTTTATGCACTTCACCTACCATACACACACGGTTTTTTACAGGGAAGGCCTTCGGGACGCCGTGCCGAACCTGCAGCAACTAGCCAACAAGGGGCACCGAAGCCAGGTAGGCCAAAAAGGAAGGCGGTCAGGATGGAGATGCTGGCGCAGAGGTATGACACAAAACCTCGCTCCGTGGTTGTTGTCTTTCTTAAAATATAATGACGTCCATGTTTCCCAGTAGAAAAAACACTCGCCGGACTATATCCGGAGAGGCTGCCGATCACGCCTCGACCAGTCGGGCTCGAGGGCCGGTGTAACGCCCCGAGACCGATGTGCCAGGTGTCTTCCAGTTATTCGCTGTGGTTGCCTTGTCATTGCTTGCGTGTCATGCATCTCATATCATGTCATCATGTGCATTTCATTTGCATATGTGTTCGTCTCATGCATCCGAGCATTTTCCCCGTTGTCCGTTTTGCAATCCGGCGCTCCTATGTCACCCGGTGTCCCTTTCTGCCTCTTTTCGTGTGCGGGTGTTAAACGTTTTCGGATTGGACCGAGACTTGTCATGCGGCCTTGGTTTACTACTGGTAGACTGCCAGTCAAGTTTCATACCATTTGGACTTCGTTTGATACTCCAACGGTTAACCGAGGGACCGGAAAGGCCTCGTGTGTGTTGCAGCCCAACACCCTCCAAACTGGCCCAAAACCCACCAAAACCCCCTCTATCGTCTCGGTCGTTCGATCACGATCGCGTGGTCGAAAGCTGCACCTCATTTGGACTCTCCTAGCTTCCTCTACCTATATATAGGTGCCTCCCCCTTCATTTTCGTGGATGAACCCTAAACTTTCCCTCCGCACCGCGCCAGACGTGTCCAGCCGCCGCCCCGTCCAATCCCGTCGTGCCAAGTGTCATCGCGCCTCCCCCGCCGCTGCGGGCCGTGGAACCCAGATCGGGCCCTCCCAGCCCGGGACGCCGCCGCCGCCGCCCGCGGGAGCCCGAGCCCCGCGCTGCCATCCGCCTACAGCGCCAGCCACTGCGAGCTCGCAGCGCCGCCGCGCCATCCCACCGGAGGCCCGCACCTCGCCGCTGCTCCGGCCACCTTGCGCCGCCGAACTACGGTCGTCGCGCCCCGGCCCTCCTCCGTCTCCGGCGCCGGATCCGCGCACCGGCCACCAGAGTTCCCTTCCACGGCAAGCTCTCCCTCCTACTCCGGCCATCTCCATCCTCCGGCGATGTTCCGGTCTACCTCGGTTCGCGCGCGCCGCCTGCTACAGTGCCAGATCCCGATCTGGAGCTGGAACCTCCTCGGTTGACTTTTCCCCTCAAACCCTAAATCTTTGTTCTTTTCAACACATCATAACTTCATCATCATAGCTCCGATTCGTGCGTGTAGCATATCAAAATGTTCGCCTCAACGAGTACATCATTTCATATCATTGCATCATTTTCATTTGAGCTCATCTTGATGCCCGAAATGCTGTTGGAAGAGGGCTATGTGATGATTATGTCAGATCTGTTTCAGCAAATGGCCTTTTGTCATTTTTGCCATGTTTAATGTGTGCATGCTATGATCCTGAGCTCTACATGTGTTTTGTTATATGCCATGCCATCTTTACAGGGGTGTATGCCATGTATTTTTGTGATCTTTGTGGTGACTAGCACAAACATGCAAAGTAGCCTACTCAATGATGCTGATTTCAGGGACTTGGAATTTCACTAAGTCCTTGTCCTGATATTGTTTTTATGCCATATGTTCATGTTGTTTCCTAGTGATCCGTGCCTCTTTTGAGGATGATCGGTAAGGATGTTTTGTTAATATTGTTGTTCTCTATCCATCCATGTCTTTGTTTGTAATTATGGAGCACCCTAGCTTGAGTCAATCGAGCTCTACTTTTGCTATAAAATGTTCCTAGCAGATTGTTAACATGTTTAGCTATTTTGTCGAGCTTGTTGTTGTTGATCCGTGCATGCTATGATGTTGTTCTTGCCATGTCTAGCTTCTATGCCATTTCTATTTGCTGGGTGTATGCTTAGTTTATCATGCCATGCTTTGTAGTGAGTGCTTCGAGCTCGTAAACATGCCTACTTGTTAACTATTTAGCATGCTCCAGTTTTTCACTAAGTCTGAATCTGTTTATGTTTTTGCTATGTTCACATGCTTGCAATTGTATTTTCTGATCCCTTTTGGCTCAAGGTCACTAAGGGACTTTTGTTATATTCTTAGAGTAGCTTCATGCCATGCCTTGTTTTGCCATGATATGTTCCTGTAGCATGTAGTTTTTATGCTCTAAAGATTGCTTCCTGAGGATAAATTCCTGATTTGGTGTTATTTCACTAAGTCTGAAAACTGTTATCATTTGCACTTTTGCCATGCTTGTTTGAACCTGTTAATGGATGAATTAGCCGTAGCTCAGTGTTCATCTTTTGTCAAGCATAATGAGTGGATCCCTGCCATGTATTTTGTTATCATGTTTGAGTGATGTAGCATATTTATCTTGATGCATTTAGATGGCTACTTGTTGTTTATCGCAGACCGGTGCCATATTTGTTTTGCTTGCTATTTCCAAACCGTGCATCCGATTCCGGTGATCTTTATATCGATTTCGACCGAAATCACCTCACCTTTCCAGTGGCATTCTTGGATTTCCATGTTTATGCCAGGTTCAATCATTCCTTTCCAAATCATGCATATGCACCGCATACCGCATCCCGCATATCATGCCATGTTCATGTGTTGGTTGTTTACTATGTTGTGTGCTTCTTTCCGGTGTTGCTTCTTCGGGTTGGTTCCGATAACGTCACGTATGTGAGGACCCGTTCGACTATGTCTGTTTGTCTTCTTCATGGACTCGTTCGTCTTCCTTGCGGGATTTCAGGCAAGATGACCATACCCTCGAAATCACCTCTATCTTTGCTTGCTAGATGCTCGCTCTTTTGCTATGCCTATGCTGCGATACCTATCACTTTCTTTATCATGCCTCTCATATTGATCAGCCAAGCCTCTAACCCACCTTGTCCTAGCAAACCGTTGTTTGGCTATGTTACCGCTTTGCTCAGCCCCTCTTATAGCGTTGTTAGTTGCAGGTGAAGTTTGGAGTTTGTTCCTTGTTGGAACATGGATATTTTGTTGGGATATCACAATATCTCTTATTTAATTAATGCATCTATATACTTGGTAAAGGGTGGAAGGCTCGACCTTATGCCTGGTGTTTTGTTCCACTCTTGCCGCCCTAGTTTTCCGTCATATCGGTGTTATGTTCCTAGATTTTGCATTCCTTACACGGTTGGGTTATAATGGGAACCCCTTGATAGTTCGCTTTGAATAAAACTCCTCCAGCAAGGCCCAACTTTGGTTTTACTATTTGCCACCTAGCCTCTTTTTCCCTTGGGTTAGGCCAGCCCAAGGGTCATCTTTATTTTAACCCCCCTGAGCCAGTGTTTGTCTAAGTGTTGGTCCAAACTAGAGCCCCTTGCAGTGCCACCTCGGGGAAACTCGAGGGCTGGTTTTAGTTGTACGGATTGCTTATCCGGTGTGCCCTGAGAACGAGATATGTGCAGCTCCTATCGGGATGTCGGCGCATCGGGAGGTCTTGTTGGACTTGTTTTACCATTGTCGAGGATGTCTTGTAACCGGGATGCCAAGTCTGATCGGATTGTCTTGGGAGAAGGAATATCCTTCGTTGACCGTGAGAGCTTGTGATGGGCTAAGTTGGGACACCCCTGCAGGGTTTTGAACTTTCGAAAGCCTTGCCCGCGGTTATGGGCAGATGGGAATTTGTTAATGTCCGGTTGTAGAAAACCTGAAATCTTAACTTAATTAAGATACATCAACCACATGTGTCACCATGATGGTCTCTTCTCGGCGGAGTCTGGGAAGTGAACACGGTGTTGGAGTTATGCTTGACGTAGGTTGTGCTAGGATCACTTCTTGATCATAGATTCTCAATCGTGCTTTTTCCTTCTCTTCTCACTCTCATTTGCGTATATTAGCCACCAAATATGCTAGTCGCTTGCTGCAGCTTCACCTCATACCTTTTACCCTTCCTATAAGCTTAAATAGTCTTGATCGCGAGGGTGTGAGATTGCTGAGTCCCCGTGACTCACAGATACTTCCAAAACAAGTTTGCAGGTGTCGATGTTACCAAGAAGGTGACGCAACCAAGCTCAAGGAGGAGCTCGATGAAGATCTTGTCCTTTGTGGTGTTCCGTTTCCAGTTGATCAGTAGTGGAGCCCAGTTGGGGTCGATCGGGGATCTGTGTAGCTTTTGGGGTAGTCTTCTTTTATTTTGGGTTCCGTAGTCGGACCTTGTGTGTATCTGGATGATGTATTGTTATATTCATGTATTGTGTGAAGTGGCGATTGTAAGCCAACTATGTATCTCTTTCCCTTATGTATTACATGGGTTGTGTGAAGATTACCTCACTTGCGACATTGCTTTCAATGCAGTTATGCCTCTAAGTCGTGCTTCGACATGTGGGAGATATAGCCGCATCGAGGGCGTTACAGCCAGACACGGAGGCGGAAGCTAACGCGGGGTAGACACCGGATGTTCCTCCTACAGAGGATGCAGACAGATTATCCGTTACAAATTCCAAAGTGGAGAGCGCCATGAATCACAGGCGTCGTCGGGCCGTACTCCGTGACACTTGTTTCTCCCAAGAGGTGTTTGATGCCTTCAACTCAGGAGATGCGTACATCCGTGCTGCTCAAAATGGTCTTGCCAGAGCCACGGACCAGTATGTAAAGGATATATGGGTAGGAAAATCTGACGATTATGTATATCAGTAGCCCTGAGACTTGAAACAGTTGACGCAACTGATTTAAGGATCATTATTTGTGCAGGTTCTTATAGAGAAGAATTCCCGACTGTCTCAAGAGCTGGAAGAGTGCAAGGCCCAGCTAGGGGCCGCTGTTGCCGTGTTGAAGGAGTCTGAGAGGGGCCCCTCTGGTAATACTTGTTTCCATTGCAAAGAATATAGGTACCAGGTAGTATACGGCATGCATGCAAATCTAACAATAGATGTTGCAGATGACCCCGGAGTGAATCCGGAAGTCGTGGCGGTGAACGCGGCACATGCTGATCGACAGCTAGATGCTGGCGAGCGCGTGCTTACGCGAGTCAGGCAGGAGAAAAATAATCTCCAAGACGCCAATATCCGGCTGGGCGTGGAACTGAAAGATGTCCGAGCCCAGCTTGCGGACTCCGTGAAGGAGAATAAGCGACTTCGGCGTGGCATTTTTAGTAAGTGCTTGAACGAACTTTTAAAGGAGTTCGGCGAAGAAGCTGGCTAACAGAATTATGTCTGCAGGTATGCTGACGGGTCATCCCACGGAGGAGATGCCCGTGTCTTTGGGTGATCTTCTACCAGAGCTCTCACAACTGCACGAGCAAATTCTGCAGGTGATGCAGGGTATTGCCCAAGCCTTGTGGCCATCCGCGTCCCCGCCAGGAGGCATAGGGGAGCTTATAGAGAAGCTCAAGGGAGCACGGCGGTGCTTCTGATTATGGAAGATATCCGCCTGCCGACAAGGTGCAAGGGAAGCCTGGGCTATGGTGAAGACGCGATATACCAAAGCGGAGCCAAACCACATGGCCGAGGTCGGACCTGTGGGGCCCGATGAGAAAGAGATCCCCGTCAGTTTAGTGTATATGATCAACTAGAATTAGCCGCAAAGTATTCCCAACAGAATTGTAGGCTAGACATCCTGTTGGATGGTATAGAAGAAGAATTTAATCAATCTTAGTGACTGTGTACTTCAAGCGACATATGTAATGTCCCTAGCCGGATTGTAAATCATTTGTCATGGCGGACCTTTTCTCTTCGACATATGGACCCGATAGTCCAGAGTGTATCCGAATACCCGCTCGGTTATGAAAAACCGGGGTATGCATGGAAACCAGGCGTAGGGGTCATAAGTGCTTGAACAGACAAGTACCCAACTAGCTATGTTATATTACATGGGTAGTAAGAAACATCTTCCAGGGAGAATAGTTCCGTTAAGGGTTCCTTTCCCTGGGTACGCATGCCCTAATGTGCATGTCCGAACTGCGAAAAGAGACGCAGGTTATAAACATCTGGGGCATGTGTCAAATTTAAATAAAAGTCATCTTTTATTCACCGACCGAATATTCTCTTAAGAATGCTAGCTTTCGGCTTCACCCAGTCTGAGGTACACATCCGGCTGACCCGGCAGTAACAATCGCAGAGGTGCTCCCCTTATGCCCTAACCGAATTAACGGGAACTTAGGGCATAAATACAAGAGCCAGGCAACCCAGCTTGGCCAAAACTTAAGTCATATCGTTGCATATAATGGCGAAAAAGGTACATGCGGAAGAATAACACATGTGCGGGGCATAAAGCCCGGAAAAATAATTAGATTAAGAAGAAGCCCCCAGGTATAATGAGCGCGGCTAGTGTGTCAAGATTGTGTAACCAAGACACAAGTTTATCCCTGTAGGGCCTTGAAGAGAATAAATTAAAAAAGAGAAAGATAGAAAAGACAGATATGCAAAAAATTGACGGGGGTGAGGAGACAAACATATAGTCCGGCGCTAGGCATAGAATCTTCGGAGTCTAGCTGCGTTCCATGGGTTTGGCTCGAGTCGATTATCCAATGCATCCTGCAGACGGTACGCTCCGCCGGTCAGAACCTGGTCAATAATGAAGGGACCTTCCCATTTGGGCTTGAGCTTGTTCTTTTTCTTCTCCGGCAGGCATAGAACTAGTTCGCCAATGTTATAGTTTTTGGCCCGTACTTCTCTCCTTTGATATCTTCGAGCCTGTTGCTGATAGAATGCAGAACGGGCTTTTGCCATGTCGCGCTCCTCCTCCAGGGCGTCCAAACTGTCCTGCCGATCGAGCTCGGCCTCTTTTTCTTCGTACATGCGCACTCGAGTTGAGTCATGAATTATATCGTAAGGCAGAACCGCCTCTACATCGTACACCATGTAAATGGTGTGTATCCGGTAGTGCGATTCGGCATGGTCCGCAGCCCCCATAGTACGGAGTCGAGGTCCTCTACCCAGTGCGTGTTTGATTCCTTTAAGGACCGCATTAATCTGGGTTTAATGTTTCTCATGATAATACCATTCGCTCGCTCGACTTGACCATTAGTTTGCGGGTGATAGACAAAAGCATAATCGAGCTTGATGCCCATGTTGCTGCACCAAAGTTTCACCTCGTCGGCTGTAAAGTTCGTGCCGTTGTCAGTGATGATGCTGTGGGGGATGCCATAATGGTGTACGATCCCAGATATGAAGTCTATCACTAGTCCGGATTCAACCGTTTTGACAGGTTTGGCTTCTATCCATTTGGTGAATTTATCCACCATGACCAGTAAGTATTTTTTCTTATGGGTTCCCCCTTTAAGGGGTCCGACCATATCAAGCCCCCAGACCGCAAAGGGCCGAGTAATGGGGATTGTTTGGAGAGCGGTAGGCGGCATATGGCATTGGTTTGCAAAAAGTTGGCAACCGACGCAATGTTGGACCAGATGCTGCGCATCTGCCCGGGCCGTCGGCCAAAAGAAAACCTGTACGGAAGGCCTTGCTTACAAGGGCCCGGGCTGCAGCGTGATGGCCGCCGAGTCTGGCTTGGATTTCTGCCAAAAGCTTCCGCCCTTCCTCTTTGGAGATGCACCTTTGAAGGACTCAGGTAGTGCTTTTCTTACAAAGCTCTTCCTCGTGGACCTTGTAGGCTTTAGATCGCCGCACTATGCGGCGTGCCTCATTTTGGTCCTCAGGTAGTTCCTGCCTGGTTAGGTAGGCCAGGAATGGTTCTGTCCCCGGGGCGATGACGGCCATTATTACGTCGGTTGAAGGTGTTATTTCGATGGCAGAGCCTCCGATTGTGTCAAAGTGTTCGGTATCTGGTGTTGTGGCCGGGTCCGGACTATTGTTGCCGGTGTCCCCTTCCCATACCACGGATGGCTTAAACAGTTTTTCCAGGAAGATGTTAGGTGGGACAGGGTCGCGTTTAGTGCCGATATAGGCGAGGATGTCCGCCGCCTTGCTGTTTTCCCGAGCCACATGGTGGAATTCAAGCCCCTCAAACCGATCTGACATTTTGAGGACAGCGTTTCGATATGCCGCCATTTTTGGATCCTTGGCATCGAAGTCTCCATTTTTTGGGATATTGTGAGGTTCGAGTCCCCACGCACCTCCAGGCGTTGAATGCCCATGGAAACTGCCATCCGGAGACCATGTAATAGGGCCTCGTATTCGGCTGCGTTATTGGAGTCTGTATATAGTATTTGGAGTACGTATTGCACTGTATCTCCGGTGGGGGACGTCAGGACGACGCTAGCCCCCAGACTAGCCAGCATTTTAGAGATGTCGAAGTGCATGCTCCAATTGGAGTATGCACCATACTCTTTAGGGAGTTCGGCTTCTGTCCATTCGGCTACGAAATCGGCTAGTACTTGCGACTTAATGGCTCGTCGTGGTTCATATGTTATGTCGAACGGGAGGAGCTCGATAGCCCATTTGGCAATCCGGCCCGTGGCATCTCGGTTGTTTATTATGTCGTTGAGTGGTACTTCGGAGGCCACCGTAATTGAACACTCTTGAAAGTAGTGTCATAGTTTTTGGGATGCCATGAATACCGCATATGCTATCTTTTGATAATGTGGGTACCGTGATTTGCATGGAGTGAGGACGGTGGATACATAATATACCTGCTTTTGAAGTGGGGATTTATGTCCGTCTGTCTCTCATTTGACGACGAGCACTGCGCTTACAACTTGATGAGTTGCCGCTATATATAATAGCATTGGTTTGCTGACATTTGGCGCGGCCAAGATTGGGTTGGTGGCCAGGATGGCTTTTATTTCTTCCAATCCGGCCGTGGCTGCATCCGTCCACTCGAAGTGTTCGGTGCGCCTAAGATGGCGATAAAGGGGGAGTGCCCTTTCTCCTAATCGGGAGATAAAGCGGCTTAAAGCCGCCACGCATCCAGTTAACTTCTGGATTTGCTTGAGGTCAGTTGGGATAGCCAACTGCGACAGAGCCCAGATTTTGGCCGGATTTGCTTCAATTCCTCTGCTGGATACAATAAAGCCCAGGAGCTTTCCGACGGGTACGCCAAAAATGCATTTTTCCGGATTGAGCTTAATGTCGTATGTTCGGAGATTGTCGAACGTGAGCCTCAAGTCGTCTATTAAGGAGTCGACGTGTCTGGTTTTAACGACCACATCGTCGACGTATGCCTCCACTATTTTGTCGATCTACTTTTCCAGACATGTCTTGAACATGCGCTGATATGTTGCGCCGGCGTTTTTGAGCCTGAAGGGCATTGTGTTAAAACAAAAGGGGCCGTATGGAGTGATAAATGTTGTTGCGGCTTGGTCAGACTCCGCCATCTTAATTTGGTGGTAACCGGAGTATGCGTCGAGGAAGTACAATGAGTCGTGTCATGCGGTAGCGTCGATAATTTGATCGATGCGAGGGAGGGAGAAGGGATCCTTTGGGCAAGCCTTATTAAGGTCCTTGAAGTCGACGCATAGGCACCGGGATTTGTCCTTCTTTGGCACCATCACCAGGTTTGCTAGCTAGTCCGAATGCTTTATTTCTCTAATGAATCCGGCCTCCAGTAATTTCGCTAGCTCCTCTCCCATGGCTTGTCGCTTAGGTTCGGAGAAACGCCGAAGAGTCTGCTTGACCGTCTTGAATCCTTTTAGAATAGTAAGGCTATGCTCGGCCAGCCTACGTGGGATTCCTGGCATGTTTGAAGGATGCCAGGCGAATATGTCCCAATTCTCGCGCAGGAACTCCCGTAGTGCGGCGTCTACGGCAGGGTTTAACTGTGCCCCAATGGATGCTATTTTTGTGGGGTCCGTTGGATGGACTTGGAATTTAACTATTTCATCCGCTGGTTTAAAGGAGGTGGACTTGGATCTTTTGTCTAGTATCACGTCGTCCCTGTCCACTGTGGAGCGCAGCGCGGTTAACTCCTCCGCCACAAGGGCTTCGGATAATGCCTCGAGGGCCAGTGCGGTTGTTTTGTTCTCGGCGCGGAGTGTTATGTCCGGATCACTAGCTAGAGTGATGATTCCATTGGGTCTAGGCATTTTGAGCTTCATGTACCCGTAATGGGGTATGGCTTGAAAAATCGTGAATGCCTCCCGCCCTAGAAGGGCGTGGTATCCGCTACTGAACAGGGCCACTTGGAATGTGATTTCTTTGAACCTGTAATTCTCTGGAGTGCCGAATACCACGTCTAGTGTGATTTTCCCAGTGCAACGTGCCTCCCGACTGGGGATGATTCCTCGGAAGGTTGTGTTGCTTTGCTCAATACGGTTGTTGTCTATTTCCATTTTTTGAAGAGTCTCCTCATAAATGAGGTTTAATCCGCTGCCGCCGTCCATGAGCACTTTAGTGAGCCAAAAGCCATCCACAATTGGACTAAGGACCAAAGTGGCTGGTGCTCGGGCTATTCAGAATTTAGGTTCGTCACTGGCATTGAAGGTGATAGCCGTGTCGCTCCATGGATTTATTGCTGCCACGTGGCAGACTTCGGCAAGGCTGCGGAGTGCTCGCTTACGCCTATTATTTGAGGAGAAGGTCTCGAAGACCGTCAATACCGTATTGTTATCCACGGGAAGGTGTTCTGAGGTATTTTGGATGAGGAGATCCTCACCGCTCTTGGCCACTTGCCGGAGTACCCAACATGCTCCAAGGCTGTGTGTTGATATGGTATCCGCTATACTATGAATTTTGCAGGGCCCGTTAAGCCATCCCTCCAAAATGGTTCCATGCCCTGTAGTGGGCTTTTGCTTCTTTCTAATTGAGTCAGGCGACTTATGAGAGTGCACCATTTTAGTTCGGACTGAGGGTTTTGTCAAAGCCGGATTAACCCAAAATTGTGTTTGGGTTTTCCAGGCGCTTTCCATCGCACAGTATTTCCATACTATGGCCGCCAAGTCAGCGAAGTGTGCTATGTCACGGCGACTTATGGCGTTGAGGATTCCCTTGTCCGTACAATTTTTGCAAAAGAACGAAATTGCGTCTTCCTCGCGACAGTTCTTGACCTTGTTCATTGCACGGAGGAATCTGGCCCAATTGTGATGTACTGTCTCTTGGGGCACTTGCCTAATGTGGGAACGATCGTTGGTATTTGGGTGGGTGGGTGGATTTAAGTCCGGACCTTGACCCAATCTGAGATCCCGGGGCGGGGGAGTTTCCGATCTTGGAAGTTCGGGCTCCGGGATGTTGCCCCGCGGGTTCGGTATGCGACCTGATTCAAGGTTCAGGGTTAGGGCGATGTCCTCCCGTGAGCAGGTATCTGGCTCGGAGAGCTCGGGAATCCGGACATAGTTCGTCCTCAGGATAGAGGGAGAGTCGCTGCATTGCTCCTCCACCACCGCTATCTGATGGGTGACCGGTAGAGAGTTAATCTCCCTTTTGCCGGGTTTAAGCCCGATCCGATCGTAGTCCGTAGTGACTCCCAGAGCGGCGATGTGATCCAAGAGCTCGTTCAAATAGGAGAGCTCCATTGGATCCATCTGCTCGGCGAATTTCGAGCCGATGTGGGGGCTATTTTCGATGACCCGAGAAGTCATCGTCGGTGCAGCGGCCGAGCGGGCGGTCATGACGAAGCCGCCTAGTCGGAGAGTTTGGCCTACAGCCAGGGCTCCCCCAGAGGTGATGTTGTCCTTGACAACGAGACGAGCCATCCCCCTTATGATGGTGACACAGTGGAACTCTCAATGAAAGCACCAATGTCGGTGTCAAAATAGGCGGATCTCGGGTAGGGGGTCCTGAACTGTGCGTCTAAGGCGGATGGTAACAGGAGGCAGGGGACACAATGTTTACCGAGGTTCGGGCCCTCTTAATGGAGGTAATACCATATGTCCTACTTGATTCTTCTTGATGATATGTGTATTACAAGAGTTGATCTACCACAAGATCATAGAGGCTAAACCCTAGAAGCTAGCCTATGGTATGATTGTTTGTTGTCCTATGGACTAAACCCTCTGGTTTATATAGACACCGGAGAGGGCTAGGGTTACACACAGTCGATTACAAGGGAGGAGATCTACACATCCGTATTGCCAAGCTTGCCTTCCACGCCAAGGAGAGTCCCATCCGGACACGGGACGAAATCTTCAATCTTGTATCTTCATAGTCCAACAGTCCGGCCAAAGGATATAGTCTGGCTGTCCGGAGACCCCCTAATCCAGGACTCCCTCAGTATAAATAAGTAATGGCGTCTTAAAATAGGGGCTAATGACATATAAAGGAAAAGTGAGCCGGCGTGATTAGCCGCCATGACTAGAGATATTCGAAGGATGCCAGAAGCAGAATTGGCTAAGTGTTGACACAAACAAGTTTACCAAGATGTCACTATTATTTTGGATCAAATGGTCGTTCCGAAAAGAAAATATTCTAGACCTAAAAATCTAGTACAGATAAGTTCGTGAGTTATAATGAGGCCTCGGTGCAGGAAAAGGGATCTACTTGTATCAAAAATGGACGCAAAACAACTATCGCACGAGTTATTGTTCCTTTTTGGATCAGAAGAGGCTGCGGAGGAGGAACTACGAAGAAACTGTGGTGAACTATGAAGAACACACAGAACCCTAGAAACCCTAATGCGGACCTGAGGAGCAGGAAGATGAACACTTACAGCCACGGATCTTCTTCGGAGGGTCACTGCCGTTTTCTGGATCGATTTAGGTTGATGTAGCGGCCGAGGTCGAGGAAGATGAGGTGCTCTACAGCGGCGGCGGAGCTCGAGCGGCAGTAGGGCTGCGAGTGGAAGAAGATGAAGAAAGGGAAGAGTGAGGAAAGACCTGGTCGTGCCTATTTATAAGGGATAAGCGAACAGGCAGGAGCGAAAATCAAGGACGACCCGAATAATGATTATCCAGCTAAATGGACGCCTCGATTCTCTAAAGACATTTAAGGATAAAGATCTGTTGGAGATGACGTCATAGAAGGCTTTCATATTTTCGGAAGATGACATCATGGCGGGTTACAAAGCTTTCACAGACAAAGGAAGATGGATTTCGTCTAAATGTTGAAGGTTGACAAGAACAAGGTTCAAATCAACCTGGGGCATAATGTTGGGAATATAACTTTCAGGTATGACCCGCCCAGGAGGGGCCGGATCAACCCTAATGGCGGGTTGTTAAGAGAAGCCCAGTAATATTCAAGGTGATAGTCTATTAAGAATTGTAGAAGGCTTAAGCCAAAGGCGGCTTAAGGCCCAATATTGTAAACCACCATATGTAACGAAAGACTTGTAAAGAAAGGCATATACAAGAAGTCACCGAGCCGGACACGTTTTATGAGCCGGTCGGGACTCTGTAGGCCGCCAGGCGTCAACCTGTGTATATAAGGGGACGACCCGGCGGCGGCTTAGGGACATAATCAACAGATTGATAGCCAAGCTAGCGCATTCACTCCTTGGTCATCGAAACCTAGCAATACAACATCAACTGGACTAGGCCTTACCTTCACCGTAAGGGGCCGAACCAGTATAAACCTCGCGTGTCCTTTGTCCCGATTAACCCTTTTAAGCTTCCTAGTTGTGATGGCCCTACGACTAAGTCCTTTCCCTAGGACATCTGCCGTGACAATTCCATGACAGGAATCATTTTCATCATCCCTTGCATATTATAGTTCATCACGAAGTTTTGGTAGCTTGGTGATAGTGACTAGAGAACTCAGCCAATTATTATCTTAGCTGGAAGATTAACTCCCACTTGATTCATGCAATTGTAGTACGCAGACATTCTGAGCACATGCTCACTGGCTGATCTATTCTCCTCCATCTTGTAGGCATAGTACTTGCCAGAGGTCTCATACCTCTCGACATGGGCATGAGTCTGAAATACCAATTTCAGCTCTTGGAACATCTCATATGCTCCGTGGTGTTCTAAACTTTTTTGAAGTCCCGGTTCTGTGTCGTAAAGCATGGCGCACTAAACTATTAAGTAGTCATCATATCGAGCTTGCCAAACATTCATAATGTCTACATCTGCTCTTGCAATAGGTCTGTTACCTAGCGGTGCATCAAGGACATAATTCTTGTGTGCGGCAATGAGGATAATCCTTAGATCAAGGACCCAGTCCGCACTATTGCTACCATCATCTTTCAACTTAGTTTTCTCTAGGAACATATCAAAATTAGTAGCGGGAATTGAACCCACATCGTTAGCTTGGAAGGCTAGAGGTTATAGTCGACGTTGGTTGATTATTTTTAACGTCTCTAATTCTATCAATGAAATTTCCATTTACACGGGATCTAGGCATAATTCCCAACCCATTCTATATAGAATTGTTTTCATTCCTTCACAAAATAGCGAGCTACAACACTAGCTATTGATCTACAACATAATTTGCAAATACTATCAGGACTAAGTTCATGATAAATTAAGTTCAATTAATCAAATTACTAATGAATTCCCACTTCAAAAAACATCCCTCAAGTTATCTAACTGATACATGATCCAAATCAACTAACCCATGTCCGATCATCATGTGAGATATGATAGTCATCAATGGTGAACATCTCTATATTGATCATATCTACTATATAACTCATGTTCAACCTTTCGGTCTCTAGTGTTCCGAGACCATGTTTGTACATGCTCGGCTCATCAAGTTTAACCCAAGTATTATGCATGTGCAGAACTGTCTTGCACCCATTGTATGTGAACGTAGAGTCTATCACACCCGATCATCTCGAGGTGCTTCAAAACGATGAACTTTGGCAATGGTGCATACTCGGGGAGAACTCTTTTATCTTGAAATTTAGTGAAGGGATCATCTTACAATGCTACCACCATTCTAAGCAAAATAAGATGCGTAAATAATAAACAACACATGCAATCAAAATATGTGACATGATATGTCCATCATAATCTTGTGCTTTTGATCTCCATCTCCAAAGCATCGTCATGATCTCCATCGTCACCGACTCGATACCTTGATCTCCATCGTTGCGTCGAGGTCGTCTCACCAACTATTGCTTCTACAACTATTGCTAATTCATAGTGATAAAGTAAAGAAATTACATGGTGCTTGCATTTCATACAATAAAGAGACAACCCTAAGGCTCCTACCGGTTGTCGATATTACAAAACATGATCATCTCATACAACAACGTATATCACATCACGTATTGACCATATCACATCACAACATGCCCTGCAAAAACAAGTTAGACGTCCTTTACTTTCTTGTTGCAAGTTTTATGTGGCTGCTACGGGCTTCTAGCAAGAACTATTCTTACCTATGACAAAAACCACAAGGGTGATTCATCAAGTTTGTTGTTTTAACCTTCTTCCAGGACTGTCAGTGTCAAAACAGCGGATCTCGGGTAGGGGGTCCCGAACTATGCGTCTAAGGCGGATGGTAACAGGAGGCAGGGGACACGATGTTTACCCAGGTTCGGGCCCTCTTGATGGACGTAATACCCTATGTCCTGCTTGATTGTTCTTGATGATATGACTATTACAAGAGTTGATCTACCACGAGATCGTAGAGGCTAAACCCTAGAAGCTAGCCTATGGTATGATTGTCTCTTGTCGTACGGACTAAACCCTCCGGTTTATATTTATATAGACACCGGAGGGGGCTAGTGTTACACAGAGTCGGTTACAAGGGAGGAGATCTACATATCCATATTGCCAAGCTTGCCTTCCACGCTAAGGAAAGTCCCATCCGGACACGGGACGAATTCTTCAATCTTGTATCTTCATAGTCCAACAGCCCGGCCAAAGGATATAGTCCAGCTGTCCGGAGACCCCCTAATCCAGGACTCCCTTAGTAGCCCCTGAACCAGGCTTCAATGACGATGAATCCGGCACACAGTATTGTCTTCGGCATTGCAAGGAGGGTTCCTCCTCCGAATAGAAGATTTTGAATCACCAGAATAGTGTCCGGCTCTGCAAAACGAGTTCCACATACTACCGTAGAGAGAATAATATTTCCACAAGTCTAATCTGCTGACGTGTTCTGATAGCACAATGTCATGTCGTGGCCCAGTCTTTATTCGAACCGTTTTTCTCAACCAGCACCGCACATATTGCAGGCTGGTTTTGTCAACACGTCTGGTCAAAGCGGAGATCGTGTCCCCCTTATTACGGGATTCTCATTAATACGAACACGGGTAACCCAACCGCGCCATTACTTACGGCGCTTGGGGAATAAGAGGTTTTACCAGGCGAGGGGGGGGCGCATCGCCTCTTCCACCCTTATAAAGGGACAAGAATTCACCCTCTTCACCCATACCTTCTTCCCAACTCATTCCATTTTGCTCAGGCTCCAACGCGCGAGCGTTCACCTCCTCTACCCACAAAAAGGTCTTCCAAAGATGTCTGGATCCGGAGCAGGAGGCAAATGGATGGCCTCTACCGTCCGAGAGATGGATATCAAAAAGCTTCGGGAGGCCGGGTATCTAGCCAAGAAAATCGGCCACCGTCTCCCGATGGCGGGATAGATCGTCCCCACTCCGGAACCCCACGAGAGGGTTGTATTCCTCCCTCACTTTGTCCGTGGGCTAGGATTTCCCCTCCACCCATTCGTTCACGGTATCATGTACTATTATGGGATCGATCTTCACGATCGGTCCCCTAATTCCTTCCTCAATATCTCGACATTCATTATTGTGTGCGAGGCTTTTCTCCGCGTTTCGCCACACTTTGTTTTATGGCTGAAGGTCTTTAATGTGAAGCTCAAGGTGGTGGGCGGCGAGCACGTCGAGTGCGGGGGGCGCTATGGTGAGCAAGATGCCCAACGTCATATGGCCTTTAATGATTCTGTCAAGGAGTGGCAACAACAGTGGTTTTACATCACTGAGCCGAGCGGTAAGGGACGGGCCGCTTCTCTCGAGTTTCGATCTGGCGCCCCTCTGCGGCTTACGTCCTGGGTCAAGAAAGGAATGGATTGGTCCTCGTCCGACAAACTGTCGGTGCTCCAGACGCGCGTTAAAGATATGGGAGACAAGAACATTGAACTCGTCAATGTAGTCCAGGTGATGTTAGTCCGCCGGATACTGCCTTGTCAACACCGGACTGGCAATCTGTGGGAGTTTGATCTGGCCAGGCACGAAACCTTGCGAAGGCTCTTCGACTCTTCGCACGAGGATATTTGGAAGGTGCTTTTTAAGTCCTGCAAACCATGGCCGGACTCCGCCGAAGACCGCGGGAACCAACTGTCCCGCCCTGCAAGTTCGGTGAGTTTGTCAAACTTTTCCATTCACACGACCCAAAGGAAGCGCCTAACACGTGTTCATTCAACTTTCCCAAAGCTGGACGAAGAAGGCGGAGCGGATCCATTGTCTGGCCCCGCTGCCCGAAGACCCGGCCATCCCACTTCTGACGAAGATGCTGGTCCCGGCGCCTTATGAGGTGCCGAAGAAGACGACCGAGAAGGAGGCTAAAAAGACCCGGGGCGACCATCGTCGTCGCGGCACTTCGGGCATAATACCTGAAGGCTCTAATGCCCATTCCGCCTTCGAAGAGGGCGAAAAGGAGGAGGAAGATGAATCCCCTGCGGAGGGAAGAAGGAAGAGGACGTCCTCCGCATCCTTGGAGGATGAACTACCCAAAAGAGGAAAGATTCCTCGCCAAGAGGAGTCTCCTGCGGCCACCGACAGCGGCCTGGCGTGGGATCCTAGGGCCCAGCCCCTGGTGAACTGATGAGTATATAAGATCCGAGTACGTTTAAGCGTCTGGACTCATTGTGGCTTAGTATTTTAACCTAAGTCGTATATTTCTTGTAGTCCGGCGAGGTCCCGTACCGAACAATCCTCATCGGAGGACCTGTTGAGCTCAAACGCTGTGGATAGTGGGACACCCCCGAAGGACCCTTCCTCTAAGCAGGTGCCAAACACCGAGGCCTCGTCCCAAAAGGACCACGGCCAAGGAGGAAAGGAAAAAACTGAGAAGGCAACGCCTAGAGGCCGAACCGCAGGGGCCGGACACGTGGGGAAAAAGATTCCCATAGGGTCTGATGATAGGGGTGATTCTGAGTTTGGCTCCCTACCGGATGCGATTCCAGAGACCTGTACGGCTCTAGAATCAAGAAGGCAGCCTCCTTCAACCGGAGAGGGCATGCCTATTCCGCCGGCAAACTTTGTCCATCCAGAGGTGTCAGATGCTTTGTTGGTGGCGCTACGAGATGCCTCCATCGTTGACGAACACCGTGCCTTGATGGGCGCGGTGATTGAGAAAATTCGATCGACCGAGAGTGGACTGAACGAAGCCTGTATCAGTCTT
The DNA here is from genome assembly GCF_018294505.1 of Triticum aestivum. Classification (NCBI taxonomy): domain Eukaryota; kingdom Viridiplantae; phylum Streptophyta; class Magnoliopsida; order Poales; family Poaceae; genus Triticum; species Triticum aestivum. The sequence continues at coordinate 325,835,781 of NC_057794.1, forward strand.
ATAAAATGCTTTGAGGTATGTTTTATGAGTTATCAAAGAGTGTCATAGTATAGATAGTAGCCCCTGATACATTGTTCGGTGAAAGAAAGAACCGGACAGGGGATCAAATTCATGATCTCAGGAAGACTCACTAAATGACATTGATCCTATTTCAAGCAGATACCTGTAGCGGTTGCTGCCTCTCATACTGCGGAGATCGCCGGACTCAATCAAAGTCTGGAGCGGGCCAGAGAAGAAATAGGCCGATTGGAAATGCAATTGAGGGATAAACCAGGTATGCACCAGCATTATGTGCATTTATTGTGAGATAAATGTTCAGTATGAAATAAGCCTCATAGTGTGTGCTAGGAGTTATGACCAAAGTCGAGGCCCTCAAAAGGGCCGTTGCCGAGGCCGAGAAAAAGGCGGCCATAGAGCGGGCTCTTCGTGAGAAACACGAAGCTAGAGTTATTAAAGCTGAGCAGGAGATGCAAGAGGCTGTAAGTAAATGCAAGGCCTTGGAGCAGAGTTTATTGGAGAAAGAGTCCGAACACATCAAGGCGCGCCAAGCCACGAGCGACGCCCAGGGGGAAACCCAAAGCGCGCTGCAGGGGATCCAGGAGGCGAGGAAGATCGCGGCGGGAAATCTTTTCCCATGTAAAGAAAATATGTAAAGGGAAAACTATGTTTCTGATTTTGAATCCGGACCTCTCAGGTGTGTTTGTCGAGCTACCGCATAGTATTTCAGATGTCGCTCACTTCTACCAGCCGAAGGAAGGAACACCCCCGATAAGCTTTTTTGGTCTCAGTATTTGGCACCGAATTATCCGGTGCCTTTTGCCGATCAACTGAAACAGCTGATCGAACTGCATAAGGCGGCAGAACTAGCCATGAAAGATGTGGTTATCCGGCTATGGCCTGCCGAACCGATTCCAAGCAGCTACTTCGGGCTCGTAAGGCTGCTTATAAGTGCTTGCCCTCGACTTGGCGTCATCAAGCAGTCAGTCTGTATAGAAGGAGCGCGAATGGCATTCGCCCTTGCAAAGGTGCACTGGGGGAAGATGGATGCTGAAAAGCTAGTGACTGAAGGACCGCTGGAGGGGAAGGAGCACCGCAAGCCCGAATCATATTATAAGAGTGTCCTGAAAGGATCATATCTTGCGGCTGAGCTATGTACTAAGGACATTATATTTCCCTGAATGCGGATCATGCTGTCCATCGTAATGTTTAAACAAGGTCATTGATATGTCACCTGTTATATAAAAGTTTACCCTCCTGTGTGGCCGTTTGTATATTAAGGCTGAGAGTTGGCCAGTCGTTGGCTTCTGACCCCATGTAAGTAGTACGGGGCTGTTTGAGATAAACTTGAGCACTCTTTATGCCAGTTTTGGGTCCTCCAAGGGAGGTGCTCAGCACAACAAACTAGGCAATCAGACTATAGGGCTTTATCGCTCTCACTTAGCCATAGGAGCTTTAGTATGGTCGGCGCAGCCCCTTATGTTCGGAAGACCGTACTAGGGGCTCTATAAGCGCCTGATCGGAGAAAAAAGCCGATCCATCGCACGCTGCATTGGTTATGGCATTATGCGGGAGAAATCCTTAAAGATTTTGTGACCGCTCGAACAGCTGACCAGCTCTCGCCGTATCATGACAGTCAGTTTTCGGCTTTCTCTACTGAGGTTCTCATCCGGAAGAATCGGGACACAATCACAGTAGTTCTCCCAGTGCTACCTTAGCCGATATAGCGGAACATAAGGTACCAAAACATGGGAGCCGGGCAAACCCAACTATTGACCCAAGACATGATTTGGAGCTGATGCATATAATGCTATAAGTTCGGGGTGCCAAACTTCCACGAAGGTGTTCAGACTTTTATTGCCGTGTTACGGGGAAAATGAAGCCCCTGGAATGTCAAAGGCATATCGTTGTGTACGGATGCCGTTTGACAAAGTGATTTCGATAAGAAATAATTAGCGGTAAAACGTCATATAAATCCACATGTTGTATTTGAATAATACGTCTATGCGTATCGGTACAAGGAATGTGATAAAAAAAGGAGTTGCGATAGCAGAACCTGTTGTGACCTAGGGGGAAGAGGTTGAGTGCGGATCTGTATTGTAGCCGGTCTTTCGCTGCGGGGAATGTCTAAGGATCCCCAGACGCGTTCGAGCTGCCTCTATGGAGTCTGTCCTGGTCGGTGCAAAGGTGAACCTGCGAGGGAAATATAAGAAATGTTTACGTGCCGGAGGGCGGTTGAGCCACTGAGTCCGGCTTGTCGTGGCCTTCGCCAGAGTGTTTAATTGAGCCCTGGACAAGCCGGAGTATCCTTCCGCAAAGTAGTTCGGAGCCCCTTGACGGTGTCCGGGAGCCTAGGTGTCGCCTCAGGGTTCGGCTGCAAGGTGCTGCTCGGTATCCCTGTTGCTAAGGCAGTGATGTATTTGTTGGTGCCGAAGGAAAATTCGGCCTTGCCATGAACCGTGATGACGCAGCGTGGACCTAGCATTTTGAGCTTACGGTAGGCATAATGTGGCACCGCGTTGAATCGAGCGAACGCGGTTCGCCCGAGCAGTGCTTGATAGTCACTGCGGAGAGGGGCGATTTCGAAGATTAACTCTTCGGTACGGTAATTTTCTGGTGGTCTGAATATTACCTCGAGGGAAATGGAGCCTGTACAGCTGACCTCCGTACCTGGTATAATGCCTCTAAAGGTGGCCTTAGTGGGCATGATCGCTGACTGATCAATGCCCATCTTGCGCACTGTATCCTGGTAAAGAAGATTTAAACTGCTACCTCTGTCCATAAGGACTCGAGTGAGGTGGAACCCGTCTATTATTGGGTCGAGGATTAGTGCGGCTGGATTGCCCCGGTTGGCGTTAACCGGACGATCAGTGCGGTTGAAGGTGACCGGCCCCAGCTTATATTGTGGGACGGTGAGTTCCGTTGAGCCGCCATGCTTAAGGGTGTATATCTGGTCCAAGTGGGCCGTTTGGGTGGTATTTACCATATTCACCGATTGAGTATGGGGGGGGGTTCTTTTGCCCTCCTGTGTTCGGCAATCTGGGTTCTTCGTCGCTATCGTCTCTTTGAGACCCCTCTTCATGTTTGGCGCCTGCCTTGCCGGCTTGTTTGAAGACCCAGCATTCTCTATTGGTATGGGTGGCTAGCGTTTCTGGGGTGCCATGAATTTGGCATTGACGAGCGAGTATGCGGTCCAGACTGGATGGACCTAGACTTGTATTTTTGGGCGGCTCCTTCCGCTTACCGGACTTTGAGACCCTGAACCCGGCATTAACTGTCGTATTATTGGTTTTATCACCATATTTGCGGCGCTTGTGTTTGTTGCGTCGTGGTTTGCCGTTGGCATCTTTGTTATCCGGAGTGCCCGGATTCCTGGATGTGTTGTTGCTGCGAGCCAGCCATCTATCCTCCCCCACGCAAAATCGGGTCATGAGTGTCGTGAGGGCTGCCATAGACTTCAGCTTCTCCTGGCCGAGGTGTCGGGCGAGCCACTCATCGCGGATGTTATGCTTGAATGTCGCTAAGGCCTCCGCATCCGGACAGTCGACAATTTGGTTTTTCTTAGTCAGGAACCACGTCCAGAATTGTCTGGCCGATTCCCCTTGCTGATGAGTTATATGGCTCAAGTCATTAGCATCCGGTGGTCGCACGTAAGTGCCCTGGAAGTTGTCAAGGAATGCGTCTTCCAAGTCCTCCCAACTGCCGACGGAGTTTGCTGGCAAGCTATTCAGCCAATGCCGAGCTGGTCCTTTGAGTTTTAGTTGGAGGTACTTGATGGCATGTAGATCATCACCGCGAGCCATGTGGATGTGAAGGAGAAAATCCGCAATCCATACAACGGGATCTGTTGTACCATCATATGATTCAATATTTATGGGTTTAAAACCCTCCGGGAATTCGTGATCCATAACTTCATCAATGAAGCATAGGGGGTGTGCGGCGCCTCTGTGTCGGGCTATATCACGACGCAGTTCATATGAGTCTTGTCTGCTGTATTCGGCCCGGCCGGATTTACCTTTGGTGTATCCGGCGCGACGATCATCGTCTCGTGTTGGTGCACGCGCCCGTGACCTGTATATTGACCTTGTGAGTTTTGCCTTACTGTCCAATACATCTGGCAGGTCCCGTGTGTTGCCCCGGGCCTTGGTATTTTTGTTTGAGTGGCGGCGGGGTGTAGGCTGAACTTCGGGCTAAAACGCCTCTCCGGCTCGGCCGCGCCGTGGACGGTCAACCGCATCATACACTGGTGATGGAGGTTTTAATGCTTCCTTCTCGAGGTGAGGTAGCAACCTGCGTTTTGGGTAACTCTTGTAGGGGCGCTCGAGTTCGAATTCCTCGGCCGCAAGGACTTCGGTCCATCTGTCTGCTAGAAAGTCTTGATCAGCTTGAGGCTGTTGTTGCTTTTTCTTCAGGCTATTTGCTGTGGCCATAAGCCCGCGCTTAAAGCGCTCCTGCTCGACGGGATCCTCAGGCACGATAGATTCTTCGTCGCCGCTCATCTTCGGAGAGAAGCATGTAATTGTCCTCCTCCGGTTCTCCATCTTCTGCCTGCTCTGGAGGGCTAGCATGTTCATCCTCCGGCTCTACATTGTGCTAGAGGGGATTGTGGTTGTCTTCAGCATTATCCGGAGTTTTATTGTCTCCTGTGTCGGTATCACTACTTTTGCTGTGGCGGGACTTAGAGCGGCACCACTGACGTTGGCGCTTTGGTTGTTTTTTGGAGGGGTCATCCTCCGATGTCTCGTCATCAATGCCTTCTTTGGGGGTATCCACCATGATGAGGTGGCGGTCCAGCACCCTGTGGGCGGTGGTTCCTGTTCATCTCCTGCATCGTCGTCCATACAGTCGATGTCTTCGGAGTCGAAGTCGAGCATGTCGGTTAAATCGTTGATAGTGGCTACTAAGTGGGTGGTGGGCGGGCAGCGAATTTCTTTGCTGTCTGCATCCCATTCTAGCCGGACATAGTTTGGCCAAGGTTCTCCTGACAAGGAGAGAGACCTTAATGAATTTAGCACATCGCCGAAAGGCGGGTGCTGAAAGATATCCACGGAAGAGAACTCCATGGTCGGCACCTAGTCAGATTCGATGGGCACGGATGTAAGCGGCTCGGAGTCCGTGGCCAGAGATGAATCCAGTGGTTTGGCGACACGGCTCTCGTAAGGGGTGAAGTCGGTACTCGGCTCTATCGCCACCGAAGGTGCGGCCTCCATGGCCGGGTCTATCCCTCCGCTTTCGGGTGGCGCGATTTGCTCCGGATTGACGGCCGGAGCAGTTGCAGATGCGATCTCCCGAACATTGTCTGGCGGTAGAGTTACGTCTTGCTCGTCGTGACTATGCAGCGCACCTGACGCGGGCTCGAATCCGTCAAAGATAAAGTCTCCGCGGATGTCGGCAGTGTAGTTTAAGTTTCCAATCCTAACCTGATGGCCAAGGGCGTAGCTCTCGATCTGCCCCAGATGGCCAAGCGAATTGGCCCGCAGTGTGAAGCCGCCGAATACGAAGATCTGTCCGGGGAGGAAAACCTCACCTTGGACCGCATCGTTACCGATGATCGAAGGAGCCATCAAGCCTTATGGTGACGGCACAGTGGAACTCTCAATGAAAGCACCAATGTCGGTGTCAAAACTGGCGGATCTCGGGTAGGGGGTCCCGAACTGTGCGTGTAAGGCGGATGGTAACAGGAGGTAGGGGACATGATGTTTACCCAGGTTCGGGCCCTCTTGATGGAGGTAATACCCTACGTCCTGCTTGATTGTTCTTGATGATATGAGTATTACAAGAGTTGATCTACCACGAGATTGTAGAGGCTAAACCCTAGAAGCTAGCCTATGGTATGATTGTATGTTGTCCTACGGACAAAACCCTCCGGTTTACATAGACACCAGAGGGGGCTAGGGTTACACAGAGTCGGTTACAAGGGAGGAGATCTGCATATCCGTATTTGCTAAGCTTGCCTTCCACGCCAAGGAAAGTCCCATTCGGACATGGGACGAAGTCTTCAATCTTGTATCTTCATAGTCCAACAGTCCGGCCAAAGGATATAGTCCGGCTATCCGGAGACCCCCCTAATCCAGGACTCCCTCAAGGACCGGCTGTAGTCAAATTCGATTCAACTAAAGTAGGAGAAATAGACACCCGCCAGCCACCTTTATGAAAAACTAGTATCATGTCAGTCAGTGGAACCGATCTCTGCTACCTCTTGAGCACTGCGTTGGTTTTCCCTTGAAGAGGAAAGGGTGATGCAGCAAAGTAGCGTAAGTATTTCCCTCAGTTTTTGAGAACCAAGGTATCAATCCAGTAGGAGGCCACGCACGAGTCCCTCGCACCTACACAAACAAATAAAATCCTTGCAACCAATGCAATAAAGGGGTTGTCAATCCCTTCACGGTCACTTACGAAAGTGAGATCTGATAGATATGATAAGATAATATTTTTGGTATTTTGATGATAAATATGCAAAGCAAAGAAAGCAAAATAAACGGCAAAAGAAATAGCTTGTTGACGGGAGATTAATATGATGGAAAATAGACCCGGGGGCCATAGGTTTCACTAGTGGCTTCTCTCGAGAGCATAAGTATTACGATGGGTAAACAAATTACTGTTGAGCAATTGATAGAATTGAGCATAGTTATGAGAATATCTAGGTATGATCATGTATATAGGCATCACGTCCGCAACAAGTAGACCGACTCCTGCCTGCATCTACTACTATTACTCCACACATCGATCGCTATCCAGCATGCATCTAGAGTATTAAGTTCAAAAGAATAGAGTAACGCTTTAAGTAAGATGACATGATGTAGAGGGATAAACTCATGCAATATGATATAAACCTGTAGGATCGAAAGTATGTCTAGAGGGGGGGTGATTAGACTACTTGACCAAATAAAGCTTATCCTTTCACAATTCTAGTTCTTGGCAGATTTTAAAAACTTTGGATAAGTCAAGCAATCTTAACACAATTCAAGAAAGCATGCAAAGAGTATATGAGCAGCAGAAAGTAAAGCATGCAACTTGCAAGAATGTAAAGGAAAGGGTTTGGAGGATTCAAACGCAATAGGAGACATGGATGTTTTTGTCGTGGTTCCGATAGGTGGTGCTATCGTACATCCACGTTGATGGAGACTTCAACCCACGAAGGGTAACGGCTGCGCGATTCCACGGAGGGATCCACCCATGAAGGGTCCATGAAGAAGCAACCTTGTCTATCCCACCATGGCCGTCGCCCACGAAGGACTTGCCTCACTAACGGTACATCTTCGCGAAGTAGGCGATCTCCTTGCCCTTACAAACTCCTTGGTTCAACTCCACAATCTTGTCGGGGGATCCCAAGTGACACCTAGCCAATTTAGGAGACACCACTCTCCAAGAAGTAACAAATGGTGTGTTGATGATGAACTCCTTGATCTTGTGCTTCAAATGATAGCCTCCCCAACACTCAACTCTCTCTCACAGGATAAGGTTTTGGTGGAAAGAAGATTTGAGTGGAAAGAAACTTGGGGAAGGCTAGAGATCAAGATTCATATGGTAGGAATTGAATATCTTGGCCTCAACACAAGTGTAGGTGGTTCTCTCTCAGAAAAAGTAAGTTGGAAGTGTAGGTTCGTTCTGATGGCTCTCTCCATGAATGAAGAGGAGGTGGAGGGATATATGCAGCCTCCACACAAAATCTAACCGTTACACACAACTTGCCAATCTCTGTGGGACTGAATTGATAAACTCGGTGGACCGATTCAGCAAATCTAGTGACCGTTAGGATTTTCAGTGGGACAGACATGCAACTCGGTAGGACCGATATGATTAGGGTTAGGGCATAACGTAATATCGGTGAGACTGATTTTGGTAATAAGATAACCAGAGAGTTGGTCAAGCAAACTCGATGGGACCGATTCGCTCATTTCGGTGAGATCGAAATGTTATGAAAGGGAAACATAGAGTTTACATTGCAATCTCGGTGGGACCGATTGCTCATCTCAGTGGGACCGAAATGTTATGAAGGGAAACAGAGAGATTACAATCCCATCTCGGTGAGAACGAGATCCCTATTGGTGAGACCGATTTGCCTAGGGTTTGCGGAAGTGGCTGTGACAACTGAACTCGGTGGCGCCGGATAGAAAGAATCGGTGGGCCCGAGTCTGACTTTTGGTTTAGGTCGTATGTGGATGTGAGAAAGTAGTTGAGGGCTTTGGAGCATATCACTAAGCATTTTGAGTAAGAGCCTCATTGAGCAACACCTCATCCCTCCTTGATAGTATTGGCTTTTCCTATAGACTCAATGTGATCTTGGATCACTAAAATAGAAAATGTAGAGTCTTGAGCTTTGAGCTTGAGCCAATCCTTTTGTCCTTAGCATTTTGAGGGGTCCACTTTTATCATCCATGCCATGCCAATCATTGAGCTTTCCTGAAATATTAATGTTGAAATAACATTAGCTCAATGAGCTATATGTTGTTAGGAATTACCAAAACCACCTAGGGATAGTTGCACTTTCAATCTCCCCCTTTTTGGTAATTGATGACAACATATAGATGAAAACTTTGACAAATGATAATAAGAATGAAAAACATTGTTGCTTTGAGAAGTATGTGAAAAGCAAGAGCTCCCCCTAAAGTTGTGCATAGTTTAAGATTTGCTTTGGACTGCAAATGCACAATGAGTTAGGATCATGGGTTACTCTTCCATGTCACATACATCTTGGTGGAGCGCTCAAAATGATAATAATTAAATACATGCCCTCATCACCAAGCAAAGTGAGTGATCATATGGGGATATAAAAGGATAATGTCATCCAACAAGCATTAAGGTAGCATATGATCAAACACATGATCATCCAAGTATCACACAAAAGCATAAAGTATCTCAAACAAGCAAATAACAAAGTTCAACCACCAAAAAACAAGAGAGAACAAAGAGCAACACTCTCTCTCGAAGCCTATGATCTATACATTTTCTCCCCCTTTGGCAACAAGTTACCAAAAAGTTCATAAAAATGCATAGTGCTAGATCGACTCTCAGGCTTGGTCTTCAGGTGGTGGTGTAGATAAAACTCCAAGGACGAAGGCATCAGTTGATGTAGATGGAGCTGGTGGAGTGGGTGCTGGAGCTGGTGGCACTGAAGCTGTAGCTGGTGCAGATGAAGTTGCTCTGGTGTCTGTAACTGGCACTGCAGCAGATCTCTGTCCTCTGGGCACTCTAGCAAAAGCATCAGTGGTAGACTTGCCCTTCTTCTCCTGCACTTCATCCTGAAGTTGCTCAACAACTGATTGTATCTCAGTGACCTTCACATCTAAATCATAGAACTTCTGCTCCATGATCCTCTCCAAGCTCTCCTGGTTTTGAGTCAGGGTGGCCAATCCCTTCTCAATCCTCAGAGTGGAGGCAATCAAGTAGCCAAGCTGATCTTGCTTGCTCTTCAGAAGATACTGAGATGCCTCATCAATGGTTGGCATCTTTGCAGCCTTTTCAGTCCTTGCCTTCTCCCTCTTTGCTTGTGCTTGCACAGAAGATGGTTCATTCTCATCCATCACCACAGTGTTGTCCTCAAAGTCTGGGTAGATGGGCATATGTTCCTTGTCCAAGAGATATGTGCCAGTGCCCATCTTGGAGTTGATTAGCTCCTGGATCTGTGGGGCATACCCACAACTTCTCTTCTGATCTGCAGCTGTTCTCTTTATAGTTTCCACAATTAGGCTCATGACTTTGAACTTTTGAGGCACATCAAATATGTGAAGCAGGTTAATTGCATGGCCTCTGATCATCTTGTGATCACCTGACTTTGGCAATAGAGTGTGCCTAAGGATCTAGTTGATTGTTGGCAAACCTGACAGAAGGTAATGTACTGATCCAAATTTGTGTGTCTCAAGAGCAGCATCTGGGATCTCTCTATACATATGTGCCATGGTGTTGTGATCCTTCTTCTTCTTGGCATAGACATCCAAGTCATCTTCATTCTCCTTAGGAGCATTGATCAATTTTTCCCATTCTTCAACTATTGGTTGGTACCTAGTACCTTCAGACATCCAGACAATCCTTCCATCTGGGTAGAAATGAGCTGTGGAGTAGAACTGCATAATAAGCTCATCATTCCACTTTGTGAGCTTCTGCCCAACAAAGTCTTCCACTCCACAAGACTTGAAACTATCATAGACCCCAGGATAGTGTTCTTCATTTTCCCTGATGTACTCCCAGTCCACCCATCTCATATCACAGACTATAGGCTTCTTGTCAAGCAACACAGTCTCATAGAAGTCCTACTATTCCTTTGTATGGAACCTGTAGTCCACAACAGTTCTTCTCCTGACTGCATAGGGATCAGTCAATCTCCACTGTCTGAGTCATGCATCCTTCCTGAGATTCATGTCCTCAGCTACTGGATGAGCATCATTGTGATCTAGAATTTTGGGCTTCAACTTCCTCAAGACATGTGACTCATCATCTTCTTCTTCTATAGCAGCTACAGGCACTGGGGCCTTGTTCTTCTCTGCAGCTGGAATATTCCTTGTACTCCTCTTGGGTGCAGTTTTGGGTTTTGGAGCAGCTGCCTTGGGAGCTTCTTTCGGCTTAGAAGGAGCAGCCCCTGATCTTATAGCATCTCCCATAAGCTTTTGAGCTTTAGGTGCTGGTGCAGCAACCTCTTCCTCTTCATCATCATCTCTCATAATTGATGATCTGCCAAGCACTCTGGCAGTGGTCTTCTTAACCCTTCCTTTCCTTTTCTTCTCTGCCACAACCTGTTCTTTGGGTGCAGATCCCAAAGTTTCTTAAGTGGATGTTCTGGCCTTTGACATAGGAACTCTCTTGGCAGGAACCTTTGTCTTCATTCCTGGCTTAGTTGCAGCAGCTGTGCCATATTACTTTTTCAGAACTTCCCTCTTTGAGGTGGCCTCTTCCTCAACAGCCACATAGTCCTCATCCTCGGAATCTGAGGTTCTCTTCTTTCTGGTCCTGGTGGCTGCCTTAGGCAAGTTGCTGGGTGTACTCCTGCTTCCATCATCATAGCTGCTAGAGGGACGAGTGCCCTCACTCATGTGAAATTGCTCCTCAGACTTGTTCTGACTGTCACTCTGATCTGACATGATGCAAACACTAACAGAAGACCCTGTGAATAGATATAGATGAGATAGATTGGATGAGCATCACAAAGTATAGAGGTTTTTGCAAAAAATAAGTTAAAAACTTAGTTTTAGTTTTCCACAAAAAGCAGTTCGGATCTACCGATTTGAAAACTTGGTGATACCGGAGCAGCTTTTGGAACCTAAACTAGTGAACTCGGTCAGACCGAGTCACAGTTCGGTGGCACCAAGACTGCTAGGGTTTCACAAAGAATTGAACTCGGTCACACCGATTTGCAATTCTCAGTCAGACCGAGAATCACATGTGCAATGGCCTTAGCCAAATTGGTGGAACCGATTTCAACAACTCGGTTGGTCCGAGATGATTTCGGCAGAAACCTAACCCTAAATTTTCAATCCACAACTAAACTACGGAGTGATTTCGCCGGATAGAGTGATCTCAATCGTGGCAAGATACATGGCAAAAAAATGTGCTACGAATCGGAGTGAGATTAACACAAGGATCAAGTCCATACCCTAAGTGCAGCGATGGACCTGCTACGGAGGCAACGGCGGAGACGATTTCCGTTGACGGCGGCGGAGACCAGCGGCGGGAGGCAGCTGGCGATGAGGAGGACGATCCGGAGACCCAGGGAGGCAGAGCAGGCTGAGCGCGGGCGATGGGGTTCGGAGAATTTTCCAAATTTTGGCCCGGGGATATATTTAGCCTGACCCTGTCGGTGTGACCGAGTGGAACAACTCGGTGGCACCGAGATGCATAACTGCAAGCAGTTACTGCAACTCGGTGTAACCGAAAAGTTCAAATCTATTGCACCGAGATTGAAAACCTAGATCGACTTAGTGATCTCGGTATGACCGAAATGGATGAATTGGTCAGACCGAAATGCACAAAGAAGTTTTGGAAGTTTAAGTCTATGACAAATCGGGAACTCCGAGTGCTCCTCACACAAAGTGGTTCGAATCTGACTTGATCAAACTTTGTGATGTAGCATGAATAGAGTTTGAGACAACAAAAGCATATATAGCTAGAGAAGGTTCTTAGGCATTCTTGTCCATCCACTTGGCAAAATAAAAAGGAACCAAACAATCAAAACAACAAGTGCATGTCCTCGAATGAGTAAATTATGCAACCAACATGCTCACACAATAAAATGGCAAATGAAATATGTGGCAAAGCATGCACAACCAATTCTAGCATCTGTCAAGCAATTGGCGCGACTAGGTCATCTATATATGAGTATATTGACTTAGGAGTCAAATGAGAACATTTGATCATAGGTCATACTCATCGTTTAAGCACAAGTGGGTTACCACTTTTACATAAAAGCGTTGGTATGTTCACACCATCAGAGTTGCTTTAGCTCAATTCTTAGAGTAAAGCTCCCCCTAGATGTGCGATCCCCCCTAAGAGGGATGAACTAACCTTGGGTTTTGTCGATGATGACTTCATGTAGGTGTTGAATATGTGGATGCTCAATGTTGATGTAGATCATTTGGAGCAATCCTTTGGAGTGAGTTGCACTTCCAATACCTACACGGGTTAGTCCCACAAGGAACAAACAAGGATATCCATAGACATAGAGTGATGCACACACAAGATGATGTCTATGAAAGCATTGGGTTACCTTGTCCCTTGTATTACCAACAAGAGGTTTGTCTTGAACTATCGCAAGATGTGGAAGTTGATTGCACTTGTTCTTGCCAAAATGATAAGAGTGAAGTATGTTGGTGTCAGGGGTTTGGTGCAACATATGCCAATGGATGACTTATCATGGTGGGGGCGAGTAGAACATCGCCGGTGCCTGGAAACGGGATGAGGCGAAGACATGCACGCCGGCGAATCTTACCCAACTTCGGGGCTCTCCGAGGAGATAATACCCCTACTGCTGCTCTGCGGGGTCTCCGCATGATCACTATGGCCAAGTGTTTACACGGTTGCTCCTCGAGCTGTTTCTGGTGGTAGAAGAGGGCAAGGCTAGCTCTCTCCTTCTGTCTGGTATGGTCTAGAACTACTGGGATCCCACCCCTTGCATGGGTGCCCTGGGGGGTTTATATAGGCCTACCCCCCAGGGGTACAATGGTAACTCGACTGGGCGCGGGCCCGCCGTCAGTGCCTCCGACCTCCCACTTCTCCGCCGACTGTTGGGTCCCGCTGACTGGTGGGCCCCGCCGACTGGTCTGGTACGGAGCCGACATGCCGCGTCCACCGCGGGCGGGTCTTGCCGGCCGCTGATTACTGTAGCCGTGCTTCTGATGACGCAGGCTTGGTCATGGGGTCGTTGCAACAGCCCCGCCGCCTGGCGGGCGATCACTGTGGCCACTCCCCATCTCATCTAGACTAATGGCGCGTGGGCCCCGGGGGAGGGCTCGGCCGACTCCCCCGGGCTGACTCCCGACGGGTTCGACTGGCGGTTCTCCCGCCGTCTCCCGAGGTCTCGCTGACTGGTGGGCCCTGCTGCCTCCAGGTCGTACAGACAAGCCGTCGTGGGAGCAGGACTTGGTACTGTGGTGCTAATGTCAGGGCCGGCCGGGCAACAGTGCCACGCTGCACGGAGATCTTCCCGGGTACGGCATGCTGTGGCCATGCCTGCCCTTGGTAAGGGGCAGGAGTGGGCTTCACTGTAGCCACACCTCTGCCCCGTCCTCTTTGATGAGGTCATGGGTTTGCTGGAGTCGCCGGCCGACTCCCCAAAGCCGGCTTCTCTGGAAGTCGTCCCTGGAACTCGGCCGTGAGCGGGCAGTCGGCCGCCCTGCCGTCGACTCCTCAGGAGACGGCTCTTCGCCATGGGGTCTTGAGGGGCGCAGCCTGCCCCGATGTCTTGAAAGGTTATGGGACTCGGGTTGGCCTACCCATGGCCCATTACTCCGACAGTAGTCCCCGAAGCTGGTGAGGCGCCACGGACGATCAGCCGAGAAGCCTCAGTAGTTTCTCTTTCCGGGTGCTCAACACATGGTCTTGATTGACTTCTGCCAGGCCATCTAGAAGGAGTCGGACTTGCTCAACTCGAACTTCACTCAATTTCGACTTGCTCGGTATTTCGAACGTCGCGACGGGATTTTAAGTGGCGTGCTATCTAAGCCTCCAGGCCGCCGCCCGTTCTTGGCCTGACACGTGAGGGCACGTGGCTAGGCCGTCCTGCCAGCCCACGCGTGCGACGGGACAGGCCCACAGGCAGGGCCCGCCACTACCGCGCCTCGGCGCCCGAGCGGATCCGCTGCGGCCCGGTGGACGGTTGGGATTCCCGTGGAGTTACTGCGTGCAGTAACTTTACGTGGATCGTGGGGGTCGTGGGCACAGTAAATCCCCACGTCCGCTCCCTCGGCTTCGCAACCCATAGGGCTATAAGTAGGGGGAAGAGGGGGGCACGCGCGCCCCTCCTTCCCACTACTCCTCGTTCTCTTCCTCCCTGCCCCTCCTCGCACTCCTCCTTCCTCTTCTCTTCTTCGCTCCGCCGCATGCCCAAGCTCCGGCGAACGCTGCGGCGACAGCTCGCGATGAGTTCTTCCTCTGCTGCCGCGCCTCCCCCAGTGCGTTCCGGCACCTGGGACGGTTCCGAGGTTCATGAAGACCACATCGAGTTCCTCCACCGGACCCGTCATCTTCCGCTCGCACTGCCTGCGCGGGCTGGGGCTACCGGCGAGCAGCTTTTTCCGGTCTTTCTTGGAGTTCTACGGCCTCCAGCCGCACCACCTCACCCCCAACACAGTGGTGCTGCTGTCCGCCTTCGTGGCCTTGTGCGAAGGCTTCCTCGGAGTCCTCCCCACCCTCGAGCTCTGGGGGGAGTTCTTCTTCTCCAAGCTCGGCACCCAGGCCGCGGGCGTGCCGGCTCAATGTAGCGCCTTCATCGCCGTGCGAAGGTCAGGAGCCGACAACCCCTTCCCCTCCATCTTGCTGATAAAGTCGGTGAAGATGTGGAAGAGATCCTACTTCTATGTCAGGAACGTCGCCACGAGGGGCGACTGGGTCAATCTGCCGGCTTTCGAAGCCGGCCCGCCGACTGGGAGACTGGCCAACGGGTCGTACCGAGCAAGGTCGCTGACGCCTACGGGAGCCGGCGCCATCACGCGACTCCGAGTGCTGACGCAGTCGGAGGGTCTGACTGGTCCGGACCTGCTGGCCGCCTTCGTCTTGCGCCGATTCTCCCACTCCAAGGCCGCCCTCACATGATAAGCCAGATGAGTGGGCGCCGCGACCCGAGTCGGATGTGCACTAAGGACATGCCTCACGAAGAGGTGGCCCTCATGGTGAACTACCTCTCGGACAACAGGCTCCCGGAGAACTGGCGATTTGGCAAAGAGCCGTACTCCCGCGCCAACCCCTGCCCGTGGTGAGTCGCCTTTCTTTTCTTTCTTTAGATTGTCTTCTTCTTGCCGAGTTTCGTTTTGACCAGTCGGCTTTGGTTAGAATCCCCTTCTTCACCCACCAGCCGGCACCTTGGGTCGGCCTGTGAGTTCATCACCGACCGGGCGGAGAGCGACATCGACGACCCCGATCTGGCGGCGGCAGCTCTCGAAGACGACGCCGAGGGAGGAGGAGGGACAGCAGGCAACTTCAGGCCTTCGGCCACCTTCGCCGACTGGACTGAAGATAGCGCCGAGGGAGAAGTCGCCCGTCGCCATCGGTCAGGAGCCAGCCAGCCTGTCGCGGGCTCTTCTGCCATGTCGGGCGCTCCAAGCGGTGGGAAGAAGCGCAGGGCCGCGCCGACTTTGTTCGGCAGTCGGCCGAAGAAGCCCAAGGGCTCGGCTGCGGCGACCCGGCAGGACGAGGCAACCACGAAGGCCATCCGCTTCCGTAAGGAAGTGAAGAAGCCGCCGTTGGTCTCTGCGTAAGTATTCTGTCTTCAAAGTTTTATTCTTTCTTCGTGATTTTTCTGAGTCTCTGGTTGCCCCTCTTTCTTCAGGGCTCCCCTCTCTCTTGAGCGGGTCGTCGCCGCCTCCGTCATGGGGCCAGCGGAGACGTCCGCCACCACTCGGCGGATTGACCCCGCTGCTGTCCTCCGGGAGGCAACGGAGCGGAATGCGCAGGAGAGGCGCAACGAAGAAGAGGCCCACTGCCTGAAGAAGGCAGAGGCCGACAGGTCGGAGGCCTCCGCTAAGAAAAAACTAGCGGAGGCTGAAGCCGCCGCCGCGGTGAAGCAGCAAGCTGAGGAAACCGCACGCTGCCAGTCGGCCTTGCTCGTCACCCCGCTGAACTCTGCGCCGCCGCCTCCGGAGTTCACAGGGCCAACTAGAGAAGCTGGCAGGGAGAACCTCATCGAGGCGAGGGAAGGCAGCGACCCCTCTACTCCGGACGCGAATGTTCCTCCGCCGCCGTCTGAAGGCGCGCAAGGCGATCAGCCAGCGGACCCTCCGGTGCCACCCACCGAAGACGAGGCCGTGGCGAGGCTACTCCTTCAAGTCAGCTCGCCAACGCGCCGTCGTTTGGAGAAGGCAACTTCAGCACCCCGCCCCCTGGAAGCCGGCACCGCCAGCTCGGCGGCCCCAGACACCGAAGCGACGAGCGCCGCACCTGTTGGGTGGGTGCGAGGAGGCGGCACAGGGCCGCTGAACCGGGCGCTCCTGGACGTCCAGGCGAAGCTCCGTGCCGAGGGCGACGCTCTCCAGAGTTGCACCAAGGCGTTCCTAGCGTCGCGGGCAGCCGTCCGGGTATGTTTTTCCTTTGGTCTTTGTTTTCTTGCTCCTCTCTGTGGGGGCGCGCCAGCGCACCCGCTGGGTGTAGTCCCCGAGTTTCGGGCCGGCTGCTGAGCAGGCGGCCCGGAACTCCAATTGATCAACTTCTGGGTACTTACTTTGTCTGAAATGCTTGTCGCGGGATTACCACAACCTCCGCGTCACTGGCTTCAACCGTAATGTTGTAGAGCTAGGCAAGCGGACCGCCTACTTGGCGGAGAGTCGGAGTAAGTCCCCCTTCTTTTTTTTTCTACGGGGGCGCGCTAGCGCACCCGCGGGCTGTAGTCCCCGAGATTCAGGCCGGCTGCTGAGCAGCCGGGCCGGATCTCCCCGGCGACCTACTTTATTGACGACTGTTGTCTTTCTTCCTTTCCTTCAGGAGCCAACGCTGCTCTTCAACAGCAGCTGAGCGAAGCCAACTCCGCCCTGCGTGCCAAAGGGGAGGAGTGCAGTAAGCTCGCCACAGAGCGCGATCTGCTGGCCACTCAGTTGGCAGAGCAGAAGGAGCTGCTTGTGAAGTTGCAGAGGGAGGCGGAGGAGACGGAAACCGCCCTCTTGGCCGAGTTCGCGAGCGAGCGCTCCTCCTGGTCTGACAAGGAGGCGCTGCTGTCCTCTGGCTTCCACGAGATTGAAGACATCGTTGATGGTGAGCCTCTTTATTTTCTTTCTTCGAGCTGCCGTCTTAGATCGTGCTGACTCCTGGTTTTTGACTTGCTTCTTTGTTTCTTTGTGTCTGTGCAGACTTCTTCCCTGGGCAGTCGCAGGCCGCCATCCAAGCCATCGAGGCTGACCGTGAAGGTCGGAGGGCGGAGGGCACAGAGATCACCGTCGATGCCCCCCGAACTCTTGACGAGCACATCCTGAGCATCGAGGCTCGCCTCTGGCCGGCTCACCGGATGCTGCGCCGGCTCCAGCGCGTCGGTGCCCAGGCGATTGCCGCCCTTTGGCCAGATATGCAGGCTCCGCGCACCCCCAGCCCGATGGCCAACTGGCTGGAGGTCGCGGCTGGTTGTCTTGAGGCCTGGAAGGGCTCTTCGGCTCGGGCTGGAGCGTGCCGGGCTTTGGAGTTCGTCAAGGCGTGGTACCCGGGGCTGGATCTAGACCGGTTGGCCACGCTTCGGTCGGTGGCCCAGCCGGAGCTGGCGGCTGCGGAAGACGCCCTCGTCAAACATGCTGCGGCGATCGCCGAGTACACCGACACCAGCATCTTCGTCCCCGAGCAGTCTGAAGACGGCGAGGATGTATCGCCGGAGTGATTTGGGATGAACCCAAACTACGGCGAAGACTCGGCGGAGGTGATTGGCTCCAGCGTCGAGGAGGAGGATGAGGCGGAGGATGGGGGCGAGGCGGAGGCACCAGAAGGCGGAGCAGACGGCCAGCCTCAGCCCGACCACACCTCCAGCAACGAGCCGCGTGCGACCGAGTCGACTGCCGCCGGAGGTGATGAAGCCGAGACTAGCCAGCCGGCTACCCCGACGCCTGACGCTGGCGCCTCCTCCGACCCTCCGAATCCGTCTGCTGCCTCCTAAGCTGTCGTTGTATCTTTTATTTTATCTGCTTCAGTAGTCTTTGAAGAACTTGTTAATTCGCACAATTCCACCCGCAGGGTGTATTTTGAACCTCTACTCGACAATTCGGCCAAGGGCCTATGTTATGTAAATATATATATCTATCTTTTCTTGCTCATTGCTCTTTTGGCTTTTTCCTTTGCCGCTTTCTCTTAGTTGCCTGCCTTGCCAATCGGACAGCCGCTCTGCGGACTGTTGCTGGATCAAGTGCTAGGCTACTTTGGGAAAGCAAGTACTTAGCCGATTTCAAGATTGTTTGAGCAAGTTGGATAGAAGGCGACAATCCGACTGTCCGAGAGTCTGTTTGCGAGAAAGGCTGGAAGCCGTCTTGAGCTATGTTTTATGCTTTGAGTCCTTAGCCATTTTTCATGCGAACACCCATTCTACCTTACCTCTGCCCACCGTACAGTCGCTCTGCAGGCTGCGGATTCTGACAGAAGATGGTTTAGGAGTTTACACACTACTTGTCCGGCTGCAGGAAGCATTTCATAGTGCAAGGCGGCAAGTCCCCGGGCCGACTTGTCGAGCCCGGTGCCAAGCGGCATGACAAAGAGTAACATACTTGTAGGCATAATTTTTATCATACAGACAAAAGAGGGCAGTCCCCGAGCTTGTCTCGGGGGGCCCGAAGTCTTGGTACTTTAATACAAAAGGTAGCATGGTACATACTGCATCAACTGTAAAATCTTCAGAGGAGATTTGCATTCCATGGCTGCTCTGTCTCCTTGCCGGAGTCATCCCTCTTGCGTGCTCGGGGCTTCTGAGCGTCGATCAGGAAGTAGGAATCGTTGCCCAGTACTTTGCTGATAATGAAAGGGCCTTCCCAAGGCGCCGACAGCTTGTGCTGGCCGGCTGTTCGCTGGATCAGCCGGAGCACAAGGTCGCCTTCTTGGAAAGATCTTGGCCTGACCTTCCTGTTGTGGTATCGGCGCAAGCTCTGCTGGTAGATGCTGGACCGGCTGAGTGCCAACAGCCGGCCCTCTTCCAGCAGATCGACGCCGTCTTGTCGTGCTTCTTCTGCTTCCTCCTCGGTGTACATGGTGACTCGTGGGGAGTCAAACTCTATGTCCGTTGGGATGACGGCTTCGGCACCGTAGACGAGGAAGAAGGGCGTGAAGCCGGTTGACTTGTTTGGAGTCGTGCGCAGACTCCAGAGGACGGCTGGCAGCTCGTCGAGCCCACAGCCAGCCGAGCGCTCCAGAGGCTCGATCAACCGAGGCTTGATGCCAGACAGGATGAGGCCGTTTGCTCGCTCCACTTGGCCATTTGACTGCGGATGGGCGACGGATGCTAGGTCCAGTCGGATGCCCTGTGTTGCGCAGAAATGGGCCAAGGCGCCTTTGGCAAAATTTGTGCTGTTGTCGGTGATGATGCTGTGTGGTATGCCATATCGAATTGTGATATCGGTGATGAAGGTCACGGTAGTAGGGCCGTTCAGTTTCTTAATTGGCTTCGCTTCCACCCACTTGGTGAACTTGTCCACTGCGACAAGTAGGTGAGTTAAACCACCTCGTGCTGTCTTGAATGGTCCCACCATGTCTAGACCCCAAACTGCAAAAGGCCAGGCAATGGGGATGGTCGTGAGCGCAAAAGCCGGCTGGTGCGGCTTGGAGCTGAACTTCTGGCACCCTTTGCATTTTTGGACCAACTCCTTGGCCTCTTCCAAGGCAGTCGGCTAGAAGAAACTGTGCCGAAAGGCTTTGGCGACAAGTGCTCTTGAAGCCGCATGGTGGCCGCATACACCTTGATGGGTGTCTTTGAGAATCGCCTGGCCTTGCTCTGGCTCTATGCACGCTGGTAGACACCAGTGACACTGCGCCTGACCAGCTTTCTATTGACTATGGTATAGGCTGCCGCCCGGCATTGTACTTGCCGAGCTGAGGAATCATCAGTTGGTAGCTCTTTGTTCACCAGGAATTTGAGGATGGGCTGGGCCCATGAGGGTGCTGCTATTTCTTCGACTACCAAAACTGCGACTTGGACGAGGGCGACTGGGCTGGGAGGCGGCGGGCTGGAGTCAAGAACCGCTTGCTGGGTTGATGAAGTCCCCAGGCCGACTGGCGCGGTCCTTGGGCCTAGTTCTGGAATCCTTGAGTCCACCACCGCAGTCCCCGGGCTGGGCTCGACTGTGGCGGCTTTGGAGTCATCCGCCAAAGTCCCCGTTCTGTCTGCCGGAGCTCTGCAGTCGGATCCTGAAAGCACAAGTGCTCCCTACGTGGTTTTGATAATTGATGACAACATATCTCTTGTTGGACTAACACCTCTATCTAGCATGTTTCAGATAAGTTCAACAATGAAGTGGCATGGATGTGAAAGTGGAACCCTCAAAATGCTAAGGACAAAGGATTGGCTAAAGCTTCAAGATCAAGACTCTTCATTTTACATTTTAGTGATCCAAGATCACATTGAGTCCATAGGAAAAGCCAATACTATCAAGGAGGGATGAGGTGTTGCTTAATGAGCCTCTTGCTTCATGTGCTTAATGATATGCTCCAAAACCCTCAACTACTTTCCCATATCCACATATGACCTAAACTCTAAGCCAAACTCGGTCCTACCGATTCTTCCTATCCGGCGCCACCGAGTTTCACTTGTCATTAGCCACTGCCAAACCCTAGCAATTCGGTTCTACCGATAAGGATCTCGGCCCCACCGAGATGGGGTTGCAAACTCTCTGTTTCCCTTTCGTAACTTTTCGGTCCCACCGAAAGAGCGAATCGGTCCCATCGAGATTGCAATGTAAACTCAGTGTTTCCCCTTTGTAACTTTTCGGTCTCACCGAGTTCCACTCGGTCTCACCGAAAGAGCAAATCGGTCCCACCGAGTTTGCCTGACTAACTCTCTGGTTAGCTAATTACCAAATTCGGTCTCACCGAGTTTGTGTAATCGGTCTCACCGAGATTACGTTATGCCCAAACCCTAACCGAATCGGTCCTACCGAGTTGCATGTCAGTCCCACCGGAATTCCTAACGGTCACTAGGTTTACATTTTCGGTCCGACCGAGTTTTCTGATTCGGTCCCACCGAGATTGGAAAACTGTGTAACGGTTGGATTTTGTGTGGAGGCTATATATACCCCTCCACCTCTTTCTCATTAAGTGAGAGAGCCATCAGAACACACACATCATTCCAACTCATTTGTTCTAAGAGAGAACCACCTACTCATGTGTTGAGACCAAGACATTCCATTCCTACCATATGAATCTTGATCTCTAGCCTTCCCAAGTTGCTTTCCACTCAAATCTTCTTTCCACCAAATCCAAATCCTATGAGAGAGAGTTGAGTGTTGGGGAGACTATCATTTGAAGCACAAGACCAAGGAGTTCATTATCTACACACCATTTGTTAGTTCTTGGAGAGTGGTGTCTCCTAGATTGGCTAGGTGTCACTTGGGAGCCTCCGACAAGATTGTGGAGTTGAACCAAGGAGTTTGTAAGGGCAAGGAGATCGCCTACTTCGTGAAGATCTACCGCTAGTGAGGCAAGTCCTTCGTGGGCGATGGCCATGGTGGGATAGACAAGGTTGCTTCTTCGTGGACCCTTTGTGGGTGGTTGCTTCTTCGTGGAACCTTGGTGGGTGGAGCCCTTCATGGACTCGCGCAACCGTTGCCCTTGGGTGGAGCCCTGTGTGGACTCGCGCAACCGTTACCCTTCGTGGGTTGAAGTCTCCATCAACGTGGATGTAGGATAGCACCACCTATCCGAACCACGGGAAAAACATCCGTGTCTCCAATTGCATTTGATCTCTCCAAATCCTTCCGTTTACATTCTTGCAAGTTGCATGCTTTACATTCCGCTGCTCATATACTCTTTGCATGCTTACTTGATATGTATTGTGTGTATTGAAATAGTGCCTAAACTCCGCTTGAACCGAAAAAGATTAAAAATTGCAACTTTAGCACGAAGTGTCTCACCCCCCCCCCCCTTTAGACACATCTACTTCTAGATCCTACAAGTGGTATCAGAGCTTTGGTCTCCATTGCCTTGGTTTAATCACCATTGGAGGAAGATGGATGTGTCTACTCTAGGGAGTCTTAGACATAGAGTGCCTATTCTTGATGGAAAGTATTTTCATGAGTGAAAAAATGAGATGCTTGTGATCTTCAATCAATATCATTTGAACAAGTATATTGCTAGTCCTTGTGCACCCCATATTGATCCCTTGCATCCTACCCTAGATGAAGATATTAACATGATTCCCAATCTTAGAACTATTGAGCTCATCATTAGAGGATTGCCCAAAGATTTGATTGCTAGTTTGCCTACTCAAAATTGTGCCTATACTATATGGAAATTTCTTGCGGAACGGTTTCCCAATCACTCCTTGAAAACTTTGGATGAAATTCTCCATAAATCTATTGCCTTGAGTAATATGAACTCTAGTGATCCTAGTTTTGGTAAATGTCTTCTTGAACTTGCCAATCTTAAGCATGCTAAAGGAGATGTTGGAATCATTAATGATATCATACTCAAAGCTATAAGAATTCATAAAAGTAACCACTTTGATCATTTATCTAATGAATTACCCTCTCTAGGAAATGATGAATCACAAGATCATGATGAACATGAATATGATGATGATGATGATAGTGACTCCGATCTTGATAATGCAATGAGACATTTTGGTCTTATGGCAAATCTTCGGGGATATGAATCAGGAGGAAAGGAATGGGTTCTTGATAGTGGATGCACTGATCATATGACCGGAGATGAAGAGATGTTCCGTGAGCTTGCTGAAAACAACGGCCCTCGAAAATATGTCACCTTTGGTGATAATTCAAAGGGTAAAGTGGTTGGCCTTGGTAAGGTGGCCATCTCACATGATAGTTCCATTCAAAATGTCATGCTCGTTGAATCTCTTGGCTATAACTTACTTTCAGTATCTAGACTTGCTGATTTCGGTTTGAACGTCCTATTTACTGAGGTAGATTGCCAAGTATTTCATCGAGACAATCATAAAATGGTCTTTACGGGTATGCGTAGAGGTGATCTTTACATTGTCGATTTCTCTAAAAAGGCACAACCTAAAACTTGCTTTTTTGCTAAATCCTCAAAAGGCTGGTTGTGGCATAGACGACTAGGTCACGTTGGCATGAGAAACCTTGACAAGCTTATTAAAGGAAATCATGTCCTTGGAGTTAACGATGTCATATTTGATAAGGATAGACTTTGCAGTGCTTGTCAAGCAGGTAAACAGGTTGGAGGAAGACATCCCGTGAAGAACATCATGACCACAAGGAGGCCACTTGAGCTGCTTCACATGGATCTTTTTGGCCCCAATGCCTACAAGAGTCTCGGTGGAAATGCTTTTGGTCTAGTTATAGTTGATGATTTTTCAAGATTTACGTGGGTGTTCTTTCTTAATGACAAGTCGCAGGTCCAGAAGATCTTCAGAAACTTCGCTAGGAAAGCCCAAAATCAGTTTGATGTGAAGATCAAGAAGGTTTGGAGTGACAACGGAACAGAGTTCAAGAACGCAAATGTGGACACCTTTCTTGATGAAGAAGGGATTTCACACGAGTTCTCGGCTACATACACACCTCAACAAAATGGAGTTGTTGAGAGGAAGAACCGGACGCTCATCGAAATGGCAAGAACAATGCTTGATGAATACAAGACGCCAAAGCACTTTTGGGCAGAAGCGGTGGAGACAGCTTGTCACGCAAAAAATCGCTTATATCTTCACAAGCTACTCGGCAAGACGGCATACGAGCTCCTCACCAGTAACAAGCCTCAAGTTGGATACTTTCGAGTATTCGGCTCAAAGTGCTACATTCTTGATAAGCATCGTCGTTCAAAGTTTGGTCCTAAATCTCATGAAGGTTTTCTACTTGGTTATGGATCAAACTCTCACACTTACCGTGTCTACAACAATTTCACCCGAAAGGTTGAAGAGACGGTAGATGTGAAGTTTGATGAATCTAATGGCTCGCAAGTAGAGCAATTGCCAATTGATGTAGGAGACAAAGACCCCTCAGAAGCAATTCAAGACTTGTCTATTGGCAAAATTCGTCCAACAGAGGTGAAGGAGAGTACTTCATCCGTCCAAGTGGAAGCTTCTACTTCACGATAAGGTGAACCAAGAATCGACATGGAAGCATCCACAAGTGGACCACACCAAGATGAAGAAAACGAGGAAGTACGTCAAGATGAACATCAACAACCTCCCTCTCCACCACGACAAGAGAACGACGACGTCAACAATGAAGAAGGCCAAGAAGAAGAACAAGATGAAGAAGATGCTCAACAAAGACCCAAGCAAAAGCTCTCACGAGTTCGAGCAAGAATTGCCAAAGATCATCGTGTCGAGCAAATCCTCAATGATATATAAACCGGGAGAATCACTTGCTCAAAAACTCGTTTAGCTAACTTTTGTGAAAACTATTCATTCATCTCGAGCATTGAACCAATGAAGGTTGAAGAAGCATTGGAAGATCCGGATTGGATAAACGCTATGCATGAAGAGCTACATAATTTTGAGAGAAACCAAGTTTGGACATTGGTTGAGAAGCCCGACAACAACCACAACATCATTGGTACCAAATGGGTGTTTCGCAATAAGCAAGATGAAGATGGACAAGTGGTTCGCAACAAAGCACGTCCCGTCGCCCAAGGATACACACAAGTCGAAGGTATGGACTATGGTGAGACGTATGCTCCCGTTGCTAGACTTGAGTCCATTCGCATCTTACTTGCCTATGCTAATCACCATAATATCACCTTGTACCAAATGGACATTAAAAGTGCTTTTCTAAATGGGGAAATAGAGGAGGAAGTTTATGTCAAACAACCTCCCGGCTTTGTCAATCCTAAGAAACCAAATCATGTTTACAAACTTCACAAAGCTCTTTATGGTCTTAAACAAGCTCCTAGAGCATGGTATAAATGCTTGACCAAGTTCCTTATTACAAGTGGTTTCGAAATTGGTAAAATTGATTCTACTCTTTTTACTAAAAGGGTTAATGGAGAACTATTTGTATGCCAAATTTATGTTGATGACATCATATTTGGTTCAACTAACCCTCTCTTTAGTGAAAAGTTTGGAAAGCTAATGTCAGAGAAGTTTGAGATGTCTATGATGAGTGAACTCAAATTCTTTCTCGGGTTGCAAATCAAGCAAACTAAGGAAGGTACATTGGTCTCTCAAACAAAGTACACCAAGGACTTATTCAAGAAGTTCAATATGCAAGAATGCAAAGGTATGTCTACCCCCATGCCTACTAGTGGACATAATGATCTGACCAAAGATGGTGAACCTGTTGATCAAAAGGTTTATCGCTCTATGATTGGTTCATTGTTATACATATGTGCTTCACATCCCGATATTATGCTAAGTGTGTGCATCTGTGCACAATATCAAGCTGCTCGTAAAGATTGTCATCTTAAGGCTATGAAAAGGATAGTGAGATATTTAATCCATACACCAAATTTTGGCATTTGGTATCCTAAGAGGTCTTCTTTTGATCTTGTTGGCTATTCCGACTCAGATTATGCCGAAGACAAGGTTGATAGAAATTCCACTTCGGGTACTTGTCAATTTCTTGGTAGATCTCTTGTGTCTTGGTCTTCCAAGAAACAAAACTCGGTATCCTTATCCACCGCCGAAGCAGAATACATTGCCGCTGGTTCATGTTGTGCTCAATTACTTTGGATGACCCAAACTCTTAAAGATTATGGGATTTATGTGAAACATGTTCCACTGCTTTGTGACAATGAAAGTGCTATCAAAATTGGTCATAATCCTGTACAACATTCTCGAACTAAGCATATTGAAGTTCGTCATCATTTCATTCGAGATCATGTTGCTAAGGGTGACATCAATCTTAAGCATGTTCGCACCGATAAGCAATTAGCGGATATATTCACTAAACCGCTTGATGAGAAAGTGTTTTGCAGGTTGAGAGGAGAATTGAACATCATTGATGCTTCGAACTTGGAGTAGAAACTCCATTGGCTACATGCAAGACATGAGCTTATAACTAATCCATGATGTATCTCTTATGATAACTATCTTATGTCTTGGATATATTTGCACCTTGCATGTTGTCTAACCCATGTAGGTGCTTGGTTGAATTTAATTCCATGAGATTGCAACTCACTCACATCTTGAGCAATCTCTACAAGACCAAGACTCTACACAATAGTGGTTGAAGACAAGGAAGCACAAAACCATTCAAACATATCCTTTGAGAAATTCTATGTTAAGCTTCATGATTGTCATTTTTGGATACACAAGTGCTCTTCCTTGCAAGAACTAACCCATGTAGGTAGATGAACTCAAACTCCAAGTGGTGCTCCCAACTCTTGATGAACTACATCAACCCTGAGCACCCACACAAGTTCAACTACATGAGCAAGAACCACATCACCACCCAAGGTATGTCATTCCATCTTAGAGAAGCTTTACTCCAAGACATGAGTCAAAGCACCTCAACAAGATGTGAATACATCAAGATGCTTAAACAAAAAATGGTAACCCCATTTTGAGCTTAAACGATGAGTATGACCTATGATCAAGTGTCCTCACTTGACTCCTAAGTCAATATACTCTAACATAGGTGACTATGTCACCGCCCAATTCTAGATGAAGTTCTCTTGTGTCCTTTTCTGAGTTATTGCATTTGTTCCTTGCATATTTGTTTCCTTCTCTCTCAAACAAAAAAAACAAAAAAAACTTCATCTAGAAACTTTTTTGTTTTTGTTCTGCATATTTCTGCATCAAATTTCTTGCAAATCCTTCAGCTAATTCATTGCAAATCTTTGTGAGATCTTACTTGACTAGTGAGCTGAGGTGACAAGTGTTTTTCTCTGTGTAAACCCGGTTTCACCGACTTGCAAATTTCGGTCCAACCGAATCTTTTCGGTACCACCGAAATGTGCCACTCGGTGCCACCGACTTTGTAATCAGAAAACCATTTTGCCACTTGTTCTACATTTCTTCTGATCCAGCTCCACTCAATGAATCTTGTCCTCCACAAGCATCACAATTTTATCCTCTGCTTTGTGCTGAATCTCAAGGACCAAACCTATTCGACGGATTCCAGGAAAAACCTTCTTGGAAATTGATGTCAAAGGGGGAGAGAGAGATCACATCAAAGCTTGTAGGAAAGAGAGATCACACCAAGAGAGAAAAAGTATTAAGGGGGAGAGAAAGTCTCAAGGATCCCAGATGTTGTTAAGGGGGAGAGAGAGATCTCCAGGGACAGAAAAATACTCAAGGATCCCAAATGCTTGATGTTCAAGAGGAGAGATGCCACATGTCTTTTTGGGGGAAAGACATGTTCATATGAACTCATTTGAATTAAGTTATATTCAGCTCTGATTTTCTGTTTCCTATCTTCTCCCAATATCCCATGTAAGATTCAGGGGGAGCAAGACACCTAAGGGAAAAGAAATCAACCAAATTCATTGCATATCTTTATTCTTGGGGACATGTTGAATCCAATGTTATCACTCTCTACATGTCATCCCAGTCTTGGCATTCTTGTGGTTTCTTTTGTTTGCTCTGGCTAGTAGACGTACCTGTGTTATCTAACCTTGTTTGCAGGTTCATTCCATCCTAAGCCAACTCAAGACCACAAGGTAAGTATATGCATCAAAATCATGAGTATGAGGAGTTCTTGCTTATGTACATACTGTTTGCAAGAAGGACTCATGAGCATGAAGGTATTTTCCTTAATAATCTTTTGCTCTGATGCATATGGCCAAGATACATGTAACACATTGCCTACTCTGTCATGATTATGCTCTCACATGCCTCTATATTTCATATTTACATGAGTGCATACATGTAGGGGGAGCCTATGCTTGCTTCATGTTCTTCCAAAGCTTTACTTGCTGTTCTGTATATCTTTATCTAAAGCTTTGATGTATGTTGCCATCAATTACCAAAAAGGGGGAGATTGAAAGCACAAGTGCTCCCTAGGTGGTTTTGATAATTGATGACAACATATCTCTTGTTGGACTAACACCTCTATCTAGCATGTTTCAGATAAGTTCAACAATGAAGTGGCATGGATGTGAAAGTGGAACCCTCAAAATGCTAAGGACAAAGGATTGGCTAAAGCTTCAAGCTCAAGACTCTTCATTTTACATTTTAGTGATCCAAGATCACATTGAGTCCATAGGAAAAGCCAATACTATCAAGGAGGGATGAGGTGTTGCTTAATGAGCCTCTTGCTTCATGTGCTTAATGATATGCTCCAAAACCCTCAACTACTTTCCCATATCCACATATGACCTAAACTCTAAGCCAAATTCGGTCCTACCGATTCTTCCTATCCGGCGCCACCGAGTTTCACTTGTCATTAGCCACTGCCAAACCCTAGCAATTCGGTTCTACCGATAAGGATCTCGGTCCCACCGAGATGGGGTTGCAAACTCTCTGTTTCCCTTTCGTAACTTTTCGGTCCCACCGAAAGAGCGAATTGGTCCCACCGAGATTGCAATGTAAACTTAGTGTTTCCCCTTTGTAACTTTTCGGTCTCACCGAGTTCCACTCGGTCTCACCGAAAGAGCAAATCGGTCCCACCGAGTTTCCCTGACCAACTCTTAGGTTAGCTAATTACCAAATTCGGTCTCACCGAGTTTGTGTAATCGGTCTCACCGAGATTACGTTATGCCCAAACCCTAACCGAATCGGTCCTACCGAGTTGCATGTCAGTCCCACCGAAATTCCTAACGGTCACTAGGTTTACATTTTTGGTCCGACCAAGTTTTCTGATTCGGTCCCACCGAGATTGGAAAACTGTGTAACGGTTGGATTTTGTGTGGAGGCTATATATACCCCTCCACCTCTTTCTCATTAAGTGAGAGAGCCATCAGAACACGCACATCATTCCAACTCATTTGTTCTGAGAGAGAACCACCTACTCATGTGTTGAGACCAAGACATTCCATTCCTACCATATGAATCTTGATCTCTAGCCTTCCCAAGTTGCTTTCCACTCAAATCTTCTTTCCACCAAATCCAAATCCTATGAGAGAGAGTTGAGTGTTGGGGAGACTATCATTCGAAGCACAAGAGCAAGGAGTTCATTACCTACACACCATTTGTTACTTCTTGGAGAGTGGTGTCTCCTAGATTGGCTAGGTGTCACTTGGGAGCCTCCAACAAGATTGTGGAGTTGAACCAAGGAGTTTGTAAGGGCAAGGAGATCGCCTACTTCGTGAAGATCTACCGCTAGTGAGGCAAGTCCTTCGTGGGCGATGGCCATGGTGGGATAGACAAGGTTGCTTCTTCGTGGACCCTTTGTGGGTGGTTGCTTCTTCGTGGACCCTTCGTGGGTGGAGCTCTTCGTGGACTCGCGCAACCGTTGCCCTTGGGTGGAGCCCTGTGTGGACTCGCGCAACCGTTACCCTTCGTGGGTTGAAGTCTCCATCAACGTGGATGTAGGATAGCACCACCTATCCGAACCACGGGAAAAACATCCGTGTCTCCAATTGCGTTTGATCTCTCCAAATCCTTCCCTTTACATTCTTGCAAGTTGCATGCTTTACATTCCGCTGCTCATATACTCTTTGCATGCTTGCTTGATATGTATTGTGTGTATTGAATTGTGCCTAAACTCCACTTGAACCGAAAAAGATTAAAAATTGCAACTTTAGCACGAAGTGTCTCACCCCCCCCCCTTTAGACCCATCTACTTCTAGATGCTACAGATCCACCGTCTTCGGGAGGAGCCGGCACAAAAATGGAGTCTGATTCTGGTGAAGGCTTGACATACGGCTTGAGGAGGCGTTGAAGGGCGACGCCAGATGGTATCGCTTGGCGGGTGGAGCCGATTCGTGCCAAGGCGTCTGCTTGGTCGTTGTCATTTCTTGGCACATGGAGGAACTCGCACCCTTCGAAATACCCGCTGAGTTGCTGCACGAGGAAACGGTAGCTTGCCATGTTTGCGTCTTTCGCGTCCCAGTCGCCAGATGACTGCTGGACCACTAAGTCCGAGTCGCCATAACACAAGATCCGGCGGATGCCAAGTTCTTTGGCAAGCCAAAGCCCGTGAATGAGCGCCTCGTACTCGGCAACATTGTTGGAGGCAGCAAAATGGATTTGCAGTGCATATTTGAGCTTGTCGCCTTTAGGAGAGGTGAGGACGACGCCGACTCCCAAGCCGGTGCGCATCTTGGAGCCGTCGAAGTGCATTCGCCAATGGGTGGAGTCAGGCGCTGGAGGCAGGTACTGGGTCTCGGCCCAGTCGACGAGGAAGTCGGCCAGTGCTTGTGATTTGATAGCGGTGCGGGGCTGGTAGTAGATGGTGTAAGGAGCCAGCTCTAGGGCCCAATTGGCCACTCGACCAGAGGCATCTCAGCTACCGATGATCTGGCAAGTGGAGCCGTGCAGACCATCGTGATTGGATGCTCTTGAAAATAAGGCTTCAATTTCTTGGCAGCAAAGTGTACGCCATAGCACATCTTCTGGTAGTGGGGGTAGTTCTGCTTGGAGGTCGACAGTACCTCGCTCATGTAATATACTGGTCTCTGGACAGGCAGCGCCTTGCCTTCCTCCTTGCGCTCCACTACCATGACTGTGCTGACTACCCGGCTGGTGGCAGCGATGTACAGGAGCATAGGTTCCTTAGGAGTCAGAGCCGCCAGGACGGGTGGAGTAGTCAGCATCTTCTTCAACTGGTGAAAAGCTTCGTCCGCCTTATGGTTCCACTCGAAAAAAGTGGTCTTCTTCATGAGTTGGTATAAGGGAGAGCTTTCCCGCCCAGCCGACTGATGAATCGGCTGATGGATGCTAAGCAGCCGGTGAACTTCTGCACATCTAGCAGTCGGCTGGGTACCTCCATTCTCTGGATGGCCTTGATTTTTACTGGGTTGCATTCTATGCCGCATTCAGAGACCAGGAAACCTAGCAGCTGGCCGGCTGATACTCCGAAGACACACTTCTCGGGGTTGATCTTGATCTGGAACCGGCGCAGGTTCTCAAAGGTCTCCTTGAGGTCTTCCAGCAGTGTTCCATGCTTTTCCGTCTTCACCACCACGTCGTCCACGTAAACGTGGGCGTTCCGGCCGAGCTGCTTGAGGAGACACTTCAGCATGCAACGCTGAAAGGTGGCGCCGGCATTCCTCAAGCCGAACGTCATGGTGAGGTAGCAGAATGCTCCAAATGGCGTGATGAAGGCGGTCTTCAATCTGTCAGCCGGGTTCAGGTTGATCTGGTGATATCCTGAGTATGCATCCAAGAAACTCAACAACTCGCATCCGGCTGTGGAGTCTATCACCTGGTCAATTCTTGGTAGAGCAAATGGGTCCTTGGGGCAGGCCTTGTTGAGGCTCGTGTAGTCAATACACATTCGCCATTGCTTGTTCTTCTTTAGCACCAGGACCGGATTTGCCAGCCACTCCGGGAAGAAAACTTCCATAATGAAGCCGGCTGCTAGGAGTCGGGCTATCTCTTCTCCGACAACTCTTCTCTTTTCTTCTGATAAGCGGCGCAGGGGCTGCCTGACCGGCTTTGCATCAGATCGGACATGTAACTTGTGCTCGGCGAAATCCATTGGTACACCTGGCATGTCTTTGGGAGACCATGCGAAGATGTCCCGATTCTCATGGAGGAAATCAATGAGCTCGCCTTCCTATTTGATGTTGAGATTTGCACCTACGACGGCATACCTCTCTGGGTGCTCCGGATCCAAGGGTATCTTCTTTGTCTCTTTGGCCGGCTTGAACGAACCTTCGGCTTCCGACTCCTTTGGGTCGGGCGATATCTCCGGCTGCTTGCCGGCCATCGCCACAACTCGTTCAAGGAGTCGCTTCTCGGCTGCGATCACTAGGGACTCGGCTAGCCGACTGCTCTCGGCCGCGCAAGCGGATGACTTCCGGTAGTCGGCGGCCACAGTCAGAATTCCCCTGGAACTGGGCATCTTCATCTTGAGGTAGGCGTAGTGGGGGACCGCCATGAACTTGGCCAAGGCGGGTAGGCCAAGTAGCGCATGGTATGGGCTCTCAAGGTCCACCACCTCAAACCAAACAGACTCTCTTCGGCAGTGATCTTTGTCCCCAAAGAGGACATCAATCAGGATCTTGCCGATTGGTGAGCAGGAAAGCCCAGGAACAATGCCGTGGAACACAGTCCGGCTGTTCTGAAGCTGTCTTTGCTTGATTCCTAACTTCTCCATGGTGTCCTTGTACATGATATTGATGCTGCTGCCCCCATCTATCAGAACTCGCAAGAAATGCACGGCCCGTTTGTCCGTGGAAAAGGTGGCGTCCAGGACCAAGGCATAGGAGCCCGGACTCAGAATCACTATTGGGTGGTCAGCCCTGCTCCAGCTGATGGGCTTCTCAGACCAGTGCATGAACTCTGGCGTCTCTGAGGCTACTGTGTTCACCTCTTGTCGCTGCAGCCGCCTGCTGTGTCGATCATCAGCCACACTGGTGAACACCACATAGGCTCCATGCTCTTCAGGGTATTCGTCTTGTACTGCGCCGACTGGCCTGACTGCCGGCTGCTGGGGCGGAGGCGGAGGTGGCTGCCCAGCAGGCGGGGGTGGCAGGAGGCCATCTCCCTTGGCGATCCTGGTGAGCCAGTGGCACTTTCGGGTGGTGTGATTCCACGGCTTCGTGCCGCTGTGGAACTTGCAAGGTCCATCCAAGGCTTGCTCATAGGAGAAGGCCGGCAACCAGTTCGGCTTGCCGCCTTTCTGTCACTTGGGCGGAGGCTGCTCTTCTGGCTGCTGGGCTTCAACGGTCGCGACCTGCCGGCTGCCGGAAGCCGGTTGTGGGGCCTTGCGCTTGTTGTCGCCCTGCTGTTGTCGCCGGCCGGCGTCTGCCGCCGGAGTTCTTGGAGCCTGAGGAGCTACTTTGCCAGTCGTGCTGATTTGAATTTCCGCCTTCATGGAGGAGTCGGCTGTGGCGTACTTGTCCGCTATGATCAGCAGCTCATCGAGGGTTTCTAGCTCGTCGCAAAGGAGCTTGTGCTTGAGGAGGGTGCCTTCTCGGCACCCGGCTGTGAAGTACTCGATGGCCTGCACCTCGTGCATGCCCTCGTAGGAGTTCCGGAGCTCAGCCTAACGCGTGAGGTAGTCGCGAGTCGACTCGTCAGGACCTTGCACGCACAAGGAGAGCTGACAAGGCTTGGGAGGACGCTTGTATGTGCTGGTGAAGTTGCGGACGAATGCTTCAGTGAAGTCGACCCAGCTGTTGATGTTGCGGGGCTTTAGGCTGTTCAGCCATGTCCGGGCCGTGCCCTGGAGCATGAGCGGAACGTATTTTATGGCGACACGCTTGTTGCCGTTTCCTATGCTGACAGCCGTGGAATAGTCGACTAGCCAGTCTTCCGGCGTCACGGAGCCGGTATACTTGGGCGTGTCTCTTGGGAGCGTGAACCCTCTGGGAAAGGGCTCGTCCCGAATGCGGGGCCCGAAACAAGGCAGACCCAGCTCATCTTCTTCTTCCAGCGCCAGGGACCGGTGAAGTCGGTCGATCCGGTGGCGGGCGTCATTCTCTCCAACTCCCTCTCAACGGCCAAGGCGGTCACCGAGAGTCGGATGGTCAACAGGCGGCAGGGAGACTCCCCTCTCCTTGCGGGGAGGGGGAGGCGGACAGTCGTCCTGTCGTTCCACTGCTCTCGGGCGGCCATCTCGGTCGCGCTCTATGGTAATGCAAGTCCGACTATGGCTGACAGCCGGCTCCTTGTCCTTTCTTCCTCGGGATCCACCAGTCGGCGTCCGAGACGTCGCGCCTTGATCTTGGTGCGGGTCATCGTTTGGCCGCTGCGGCGCCTCCGTGCGGCAGCCAGCCTCGTTCTGTTCGGCGGCCGCGTCGAGGAGCCGCTGGACTCGCTCCATCATGAGGCGGCGTTCTTCGCCCTCGAAATTGTCTAGCTCATCCGCCGCTGCCTGGGCGGCTCGAATGTTCTCCGCCGGTGTAGCATACACGGGGCGGCTAGCCCAAACATGCTGGCGATGGCTACGCCGCGCTGCCGGACCGCGCCAAGTCGGCTAGGCCCTGCCGGGGCCGGCGAGCCGCCGACGGCGCGATCCATCTCCCGCTGGTAAGCTTCTGACAAGCGTCTCATGCTGGCCAGCTTCTTCGCGCCTTCAACGAGCTGAAGGCGGCGTGCTTCTAGCGTCTCTGCGTCAGCATCTTCCGGAATGGGCGCATCTAGGTCTTGCAGCGCCGTGCCGAGTGAGTCGGACGCCCCTCCTCCAGGGAACTCGTCATGACTGACGACTAGCACCTCAGTGACGGTGCTTCCTTCGCTCTCTGTGTGGGGGAGAGGTTCGCCGTAGACCACCACTTTGGTGGGGAACGCGTCGATCAACGCAGTGTCGGAGTCGACCAACATCGGGTCGGTGGAGCCTACAGACTCCAAGTCTATGGCAGGCTCGCCGGAAACGTGGACTTGATCGAGGAGGCCCGCGAGGAGGTTTTCGGGGCCGCCCGCGCCTGCGTCGGACGCAGGTTCGTCGGAGAGGCGGACCTCGCCGACAAGTTCGGCCAAGGAGCTGGCTGCGCGGGCGATCTCAACGCCGCACAGCGCGTCGATGCAGACTTCGCCTGGCGTGCCTGGCTGGCTGCGCTCGCCAGGGAGGAAAAGGGTTCCCGTCTAGAACAGATCTCCGAACGGCAGTGCACTAGGCCCCACGGTGGGCGCCAAATGTCGGGGGTTTGGTGCGACATATGCCAACGGATGGCTTATCATGGTGGGGGCGAGTAGAACGTCGCCGGTGCCTGGAAACAGGATGAGGCGAAGACATGCACGCCGGCGAATCTTACCCAGCTTCGGGGCTCTCCGGGGAGATAATACCCCTACTGCTGCTCTGCGGGGTCTCCGCATGATCACTATGGCCAAGTGTTTACACGGTTGCTCCTCGAGCTGTTTCTGGTGGTAGAAGAGGGCAAGGCTAGATCTCTCCTTCTGTCTGGTATGGTCTAGAACTATTGGGATCCCACCCCTTGCATGGGTGCCCTGGGGGGTTTATATAGGCCTACCCCCCAGGGGTACAATGGTAACTCAACTGGGCGCGGGCCCCGCCGTCAGTGCCTCCGACCTCCGACTTCTCCGCCGACTGGTGGGGCCCGCCGACTGGTCTGGTACGGAGCCGACAGGCCGCGTCCGCCACGGGCGGGTCTTGCCGGCCGCTGATTACTGTAGCCGTGCTTCTGATGATGCAGGCTTGGTCATGGGGTCGTGGCAACAGCCCCGCCGCCTGGCGGGCGATCACTGTGGCCACTCCCCATCTCATCTAGATTAATGGCGCGTGGGCCTCGGGGGAGGGCTCGGCCGACTCCCCCGGGCCGACTCCCAACGGGTCCGACTGGCGGTTCTCCCGCCATCTCCCGAGGTCTCGCTGACTGGTGGGCCCTGCTGCCTCCAGGCCGTACAGACAAGCCGTCGTGGGAGCATGACTTGGTACTATGGTGCTGATGTCAGGGCCGGCCGGGCAACAGTGCCACGCCGCACGGAGATCCTCCCGGGTACGGCGTGCTGTGGCCATGCCTGCCCTTGGTAAGGGGCGGGAGTGGGCTTCACTATAGCCATGCCTCTGCCCCGTCCTCTTTGATGAGGTCATGGGTTTGCTGGAGTCGCCGGTCGACTCCCCAAAGCCGGCTTCTCTGGAAGTCGTCCCTGGAACTCGGCCGTGAGCGGGCAGTCCGCCACCCTGCCGTTGACTCCTCAGGAGACGGCTCTTCGCCCTGGGGTCTTGAGGGGCGCAGCCTGCCCCAATGTCTTGAAAGGTTATGGGACTCGGGTTGGCCTACCCGTGGCCCATTACTCCGATAGTTGGCGGAGTCACCCTCAAGAACTCTTTAGTTATTCTTCTTCTGGATCCACACCATCTTGATGGGAATCCTTTGAGTTGTAGTTATACTTGATGAAGTAGAACTTGATGTAGTCTTGGGAACCCACTTGACCAAGGCCTTAGGAGCTTCTTCAAATGCATTAATCTCCTCTTGAAGCTTATCCTTGCCTTTTTGCTTGTGGTCTTGTGGTGGAAGATCATCTTGAGCTTGTGTCCCTTTGAAGGAAGTAGGATCATACTTATTTTGTTGAGGAACAAACTTCGTCTTGGGGTATTGATCTTCTTCCCACTCAACTCCATTGGCATTTAACTTTCGTTCAAAACCAACACCTTGGTTCTTCCGGTGCCTTCCTTGTATGCGTACAATTTCCTCGAATTGCTTACTCCCGGCAAGGCTCTTGTAAACACCTTTCTCTATAATTCCCTTCAATAAGCTATTTTCTTGGTCAAGTGTAACTTGGCTAAGAGAATCATTAGTGGAATCAAGAGAACTACTAGAAGCAACAACATTGGATTTAGCATGATTATTGTTACTACTAGAGGAAGAATCCTTCTTGTTCTTGTTACTAGACTTGACTTGAGGCATGTAAGTGGATAAGAGTAAATGCTTGGCAATGTAAGAAGAACTTTTCTTGCGAAGATTATCATTGATTGCCTTTAAGAACTCATGCTCTTGCTCAAGATTGAGCTTCTCAAAGCGTAATTTCTCATGAGTCCTTAAAAGTTCTCGATGATCTCCTAAGATAGTTTCATGAGCTAACTTAAGAGTGTTTAGTTCTTTAGTTAGAGACTCAATCTTCTCCTTATCATTGTCATTCGTTTCATCTTGATTAGCATGATTAATTGGCGTTTCATCATAGTATTCATCACTAGAGTTGTCAACAAGTAAATCATCATCACCTAACAAGTCATCTTCATCGCTATTGAAATCAACATACTCGGGGTGTGATACCTTTGGGCCTTTATCCATGAAGCATCTTCCAAGTCCTTCATTTGGTGAATCAAATATGTCGTAGGAGTTGGTTGACACAAGTGCTAGACCGGCAACACCTTCATCTTGAGTATATTCGGAGTCGGACTGATAGCTTCTCTCGAAGTGATTGTCAGAGTCGGAGCCGGATACCCATTCACCAACATGAGCTTGATGTCTTTGTTTTGTGTAGCTCCCTGATGAATTGTCCTTCCTTTATGAATCCTTGCTTCTCCGGGATGTTCTTCGTTCATAACGATCATCTCTACTCCTTCTCTCTCTTGATGGTGATTCTTCTCTTCTACTTCTTATTTTTGGATAACCTTCTCTTCTCTTGTAGGGTGCCGTACACTCATTGGAATAGTGTCCGGGTCTTCCACAATTGTAGCAATTTCGCTCTCGACTAGAAGATCTTTTGTCATTGTAGGACCTTGACTTGGAACTTCTCTCTTTGCTTCTACTCTTGTAGAACTTGTTGAAGTTCTTCACCATTAGGCTCAATTCTTCATTGAAGGTTTGTTTCTCACTTGATGATGTGGGAGCTTCACATGAGGCTTTGTAAGCACCACTTGACTTGTTATGGAGCTCCTCCTTATCCTTGAGTGACATCTCATGAGCAACAATTCTTCCATTGACTTCCGTTGGCTTGAGATCTTTGTAATTGGGCATCATTTGGATCAATGTGCATACGGTATCATATTTTCCATCCAAAGCTCTTAGGATCTTCTTGATGATAAATTTGTCGGTCATCTCTTCACTTCCTAATCCGGCAATCTCATTTGTGACAAGAGCAAGCCTATAGTACATTTTAGTGACACATTCACCATCCTTCATTTTGAAGTTGTCAATCTGACTTTGAAGCACATCCAACTTGGATTCCTTGACGGAGTCGGTACATTCGTGCATATCAATCAAAGTATCCCAAATTTCCTTTGCATTCTCAAGACGGCTGATTTTGTTGAATTCTTCGGGGCACAATCCGTTGAAGAGGATATCACAAGCCTGAGCATTGTATTGCAACATCTTCAACTCTTCCGCGGTCGCTTCACGGTTTGGTTCTCTCCCACCAAAGAATTCACCTTGCAAGCCAATACACACAATAGCCCATACGGCGGGGTTATGTCCAAGAATATGCATTTTCATCTTATGCTTCCAACTAGCAAAATTAGTACCATCAAAGTAAGGACCTCTACGGTGGTAATTTCCCTCGCTAGACGCCATACTCTCCTAGGTTGTGAAACCAAGGCTATGACTACCAAAAGCCATGGAAATCAAAGCAAATGGAGACCAAAGCTCTGATACCACTTGTAGGATCGAAAGTATGTCTAGAGGGGGGTGATTAGACTACTTGGCCAAATAAAACTTATCCTTTTCCCAATTTTAGTTCTTGGCAGATTTTAGCAACTTTGAATAAGTCAAGCAATCTTAACACAATTCAAGCAAGCATGCAAAGAGTATATGAGCAGCGGAAAGTAAAGCATGCAACTTGCAAGAATGTAAACGGAAGGGTTTGGAGGATTCAAACACAATAGGAGACACATATGTTTTTGTCGTGGTTCCGATAGGTGGTGCTATCGTACATCCACGTTGATGGAGACTTCAACCCATGAAGGGTAACGGCTGCGCGAGTCCATGGAGGGCTCCACCCATGAAGGCTCCACGAAGAAGCAACCTTGTCTATCCCACCATGTCCATCGCCCACGAAGGACTTGGCTCACTAGCGGTAGATCTTCACAAAGTAGGCGATCTCCTTGCCCTTACAAACTCCTTGGTTCAACTCCACAATCTTGTCGGAGGCTCCCAAGTGACACCTAGCCAATCTAGGACACACCACTCTCCAAGAAGTAACAAATGGTGTGTTGATGATGAACTCCTTGCTTTTCTGCTTCAAATGATAGTCTCCCCAACACTCAGCTCTCTCTCACAGGATATGGATTTGGTGGCAAGAAGATTTGAGTGGAAATCAACTTGGGGAAGGCTAGAGATCAAGATTCATATGGTAGGAATGGAATATCTTGGCCTCAACACAAGTGTAGGTGGTTCTCTCTCAGAAAAAGTAAGTTGGAAGTGTAGGTTCATTATGATGGCTCTCTCCATGAATGAAGAGGAGGTGGAGGGGTATACGTAGCCTCCACACAAAATCTAACCATTACACACAACTTGCCAATCTCGGTGGGACCGAATTGATAAACTCGGTCAGACTGATTCAGCAAATCTAGTGACCATTAGTATTTTTGGTGGGACCGACATGCAACTCGGTAGGACCGATATGATTAGGGTTAGGGCATAACGTAATCTCGGTGAGACCGATTTTGGTAATAAGCTAACCAGAGAGTTGGTCAGGTAAACTCGGTGGGATCGATTCGCTCATTTTAGTGAGACCGAAATGTTACGAAAGGGAAACATAGAGTTTACATTGCAATCTCGATGGGACCGATCACTCATCTTGGTGGGACCGAAACGTTATGAAGGGAAACAGAGATATTACAATCCCATCTCGGTGAGAGCGAGATCCCTATCGGTGAGACCGATTTGCCTAGGGTTTGTGGCAGTGGCTATGACAACTAAACTCGGTGGCGCCGGATAAAAAGAATCGGTGGGGCCGAGTTTGACTTCTGGTTTAGGTCATATGTGGATGTGAGAAAGTAGTTGAGGGCTTTGGAGCATACCACTAAGCATTTTGAGCAAGAGCCTCATTGAGCAACACCTCATCCCTCCTTGATAGTATTGGCTTTTCCTATAGACTCAATGTGATCTTGGATCACTAAAATAGAAAATGTAGAGTCTTGAGCTTTGAGCTTGAGCCAATCCTTTTGTCCTTAGCATTTTGAGGGGTCCACTTTTCTCATCCATGTCATGCCAATCATTGAGCTTTCCTGAAATATTAATCTTGAAATAGCATTAGCTCAATGAGCTATATGTTGTTAGGAATTACCGAAACCACCTAGGGATAGTTGTATTTTCAAAACCCCATCTTGTTATCCTCGATGGCAACAATACAATACGTGCCTTGCTGCCCCTACTGTCACTGGGAAAGGACACCGCAAGATTGAACCCAAAGCTAAGCACTGCTCCCATTGCAAGAAAGATCAATCTAGTAGGCCAAACCAAACTGATAATTTGAAGAGACTTGAGAAGATAACCAATCATACATAAAAGAATTCAGAGAAGATTCAAATATTGTTCATAGATAAACTTGATCATAAACCCACAATTCATAAGTCTCAACAAACACACCGCAAAAAAAGATTACATCGAATAGATCTCCACAAGAGAGGAGGAGAACATTGTATTGAGATCCAAAAAGAGAGAAGAAGCCATCTAGCTAATAACTATGGACCCGAAGGTCTGAGGTAAACTACTCACACATCATCGGAGAGGCTATGGTGTTGATGTAGAAACCCTCCATGATCAATGCCCCCTCCGGCAGGACGCCAGAAAAGGCCCCAAGATAGGATCTCACGGGTACAGAAGGTTGCAGCAGTGGAATTAGGTTTTTGTGGATGCATCTGTTGGTTTGGGAGTACGTAGGTATATTAAGGAGGAAGAAGTACGTCGGTGGAGCAAGTTGGGCCCCACGAGAGTGGAGGGCGTGCCTGGGGGGGAGGCGCGCCCCCTACCTCGTGCCTTCCTGGTTGCTTTCTTGATGTAGGGTCCAAGTCCTCTGGATCATGTTTGTTCCAAAAATCACGTTCCTAAAGGTTTCATTCCATTTGGACTCCGTTTGATATTCTTTTTCTGCGAAACTCTGAAATAGGCAAAAAAGACAATTCTGGGTTGGGCCTCCGGTTAATAGGTTAGTCCCAAAAATAATATAAAAGTGTATAACAAAGCCCATTAATCATCCAAAACAGAATATAATGTAGCATGAAGCAATCAAAAACTATAGATACGTTGGAGACGTATCAAGCATCCCCAAGCTTAATTCCTGCTCGTCCTCGAGTAGGTAAATGATAAAAGCAGAATTTTTGATGCGGAATGCTACTTGGTATAATAATTTAATGTAACCCTCTTAATTGTGGTATGAATATTCAGATCCGAAAGATTCAAGATAAAAGTTTAATATTGACATAAAAGCAATAATACTTCAAGCATACTAACTAAACAATTATGTCTTCTCAAAATAACATGGCCAAAGAAAGTTCATCCCTACAAAATCATATAGTTTAGTCATGCTCCATTTTCGTCACACAAGAATGCTCTCATCATGCACAACCCCGATGACAAACCAAGCAATTATTTCATACTTTAGTAATCTCAAACTTTTTCAACCTTCACACAATACAAGAGCGTGAGCCATGGATATAGCACTATGGGTGGAATAGAATATAATGATGTGGGCTATGTGGAGAAGACAAAAAAGGAGAAAGTCTCACATCAACACGGCTAATCAACGGGCTATGGAGATGCCCATCGATTGATGTTAATGCAAGGAGTAGGGATTGCCATGCAACGGATGCACTAGAGCTATAAATGTATGAAAGCTCAATGAAAGAAACTAAGTAGGTGTGCATCCAACTTGTTTGCTCATGAAGACCTAGGGCATTTGAGGAAGCCCATTGTTGGAATATACAAGCCTAGTTCTATAATGAAAATTTACCACTAGTATATGAAAGTGACAAAATGAGAGACTCTCTATCATGAAAATCATGGTGCTACTTTGAAGCACAAGTGTGGAAAAAGGATAGTAGCATTGTCCCTTTTTATTTTCTTTTTTTGGGCCTTCCTTTTTTGCCCTTTCTCTTTTTTGGGGGATAATACTCTATGAATGATGATCATCACACTTCTATTTAGTTACAACTCAACAATTACAACTCAATACTAGAACAAAGTATGACTCTATATGAATGCCTCCGGCGGTATACCGGGATAGCAATGAATCAAGAGTGACATGTATGAAAAATTATGAACGGT
The DNA here is from genome assembly GCF_018294505.1 of Triticum aestivum. NCBI lineage: Eukaryota > Viridiplantae > Streptophyta > Magnoliopsida > Poales > Poaceae > Triticum > Triticum aestivum. The sequence continues at coordinate 325,877,727 of NC_057794.1, forward strand.
GGTTTTGCCACAAATACGATGTCCACTACATGATTATGCAAAGCAATATGACAATGATGAACGTGTCATGATAAACGGAACGATGGAAAGTTGCATGGCAATATATCTCGGAATGGCTATGGGGTTTGGATGCACCGGCGAAGTTTGCACCAACTCTCAATGTGAGAAAGGGCAATGCATGGTACCAAAGAGGCTAGCAATGATGGAAGGGTAAGAGTGCGTATAATCCAAGGACTCAACATTAGTCATAAAGAACTCATATACTTATTGCAAGAATCTACAAGTAATCAAAAACCAAGCACTACACGCATGCTCCTAGGGGATAGATTGGTGGGAAAAGACCATCGCTCATCCCCGACCGCCACTCATAAGGAAGACAATCAAAGAACACCTCATGTTTTAAATTTGTTACATAACGTTTACCATACGTGCATGCTACGGGACATGCAAACTTCAACACAAGTATTTCTCAATTTCACAACTACTCAACTAGCACAACTTTAATATCACTACCTCCATATCTGAAAACAATCATCAATCATCAAACTTCTCTTAGTATTCAGCACACTCATAAGAAAGTTTTTTACTAGTCTCGAATACTTAGCATATTAAGATTAATTTCCCAATTTAAGCAAATTACCATGTTGTGTAAGACTCTCAGAATAATATAAGTGAAGCATGAGAGAATAATAGTTTCTATAAAACAAATCCATCGCCGTGCTCTAAAAGATATAAGTGAAGCACTAGAGCAAAAAATATATAGTTCAAAAGATATAAGTGAAGCGCATAGAGTATTCTACTAAATTCCGAATCATGTGTGTCTCTCTAAAAACGTGTGTAAATCAAGGATGATTGTGGAAAACTAACAAATAAAGACTCAAATAATACAAGACGCTCCAAGCAAAACACATATCATGTGATGAATAAAAATATAGCTCCAAGTAAAGTTACCAATGGAAGTAGACGAAAAGAGGGGATGCCTTCTGGGGCATCCCCAAGCTTTGGCTTTTAGGTGTCCTTAGATTATCTTGGCATGCCATGGGCATCTCCCATCTTAGGCTCTTGCCACTCCTTGTTCCATAATCCATCAAATCTTTACCCAAAACTTGAAAACTTCAAAACACAAAACTCAAGGTAGAAAATCTCGTGAGCTCCATTAGCGAAAGAAAACAAAACACCACTTCAAGGTACTATAATGAACTCAATCTTTATTTATATTGGTGTTAAACCTACTGTATTCCAACTTCTCTATGGTTTATAAACTATTTTACTAGCCATAGATTCATCAAAATAAGCAAACAACACAAGAAAAACAGAATCTGTCAAAAAAAACAGAATAGTCTGTAGTAATCTGTAGCTAACGGAAGTTCTGGAACCCCAAAAATTCTAAAAAAAATTCTGGACGTGAGTAATGTATCTATTAATCATCTGCAAAAAGAATTAACTAAATAGCACCTTCCAAATAAAAATGGCAGCAGTTCTCGTGAGTGCTAAAGTTTCTGTTTTTTACAGCAAGATTAAAAAGACTTTCCCCAAGTCTTCCCAACGGTTCTACTTGGCACAAACACTAATTAAACACAAAAAACACAACCAAAACAGAGGCTAGATAAATTATTTATTACTAAACAGGAGCAATTATCATATAAGCATGAGGAGAATTTAGCACGGATTGCAACAAGGAAATACAATCTATCAAAGAGCAATTATCATAATTAAATTCCTTGAAATCCAAAATAGTGGGTTCATTGATATTTAAAGTTTTGACTTCCTCAATCCCACTTTTCACAATTTTAGCATCAAGATCTAAAGACTCTGAATTTTTGGAATGCCTTCTAGCTAAAGGTGGATCATATTCAGTCCCATCATTATCAAGATTCATATTGCAAAACAAAGATTTAATAGGGGACACATCAATAACCTTTAGATCTTCATATTTATTATCATGGAAACTAAAAGAACACGCTTTTATAAAGCAATCATTCTTAGAACGCATCCTAGCGGTTCTTTCTTTGCACTCATCAATGGAAATTCTCATGGCTTCGAGAGACTCATTGATATCATGCTTAGGTGGAATAGATCTAAGTTTCAAAGAATCAACATCAAGAGAAATTCTATCAACGTTCCTAACCAACTCATCAATCTTAAGCAATTTTTATTCAATCAAAGAACTAAAATTCTTTTGCAAAGTAATAAATTCTTTAATATTAGATTCAAAATTGGAGGGTATCTTATTAAAATTTCCATAAGAATTGTTGTAGGAATTACCATAATTATTAGAGGAATTACTAGGATACGGCCTAGGATTAAAGTTTCCTCTATACGCGTTGTTACCAAAATTATTCCTACCAACAAAATTCACATCCATAGATTCATTATTATTCTCAATCAAAGTAGACAAAGGCATATCATTAGGATGAGAAGAAACACTTTTATTAGCAAATAATTTCATAAGTTCATCCATCTTTCCACTCAAAACATTAATTTCTTCTATCGCATGCACTTTCTTATTAGTAGATCTTTCAGTGTGCCATTGAGAATAATTAACCATAATATTATCTAGGAGTTTAGTAGATTCTCCTAAAGTGATTTCCATAAAAGTGCCTCCTGCGGCCGAATCTAAAAGATTTCTAGAAGCAAAATTTAATCCGGCATAATTTTTTTGTATAATCATCCACAAATTCAAACCATGTGTAGGGAAATTACGTATCATTAATTTCATCCTCTCCCAAGCTTGTCCAACATGTTCATGATCAAGCTGCTTAAAATTCATGATATCGTTTCTAAGAGAGATGATCTTAGTGGGAGGAAAATACTTAGAGATAAAAGCATGTTTGCACTTATTCCAAGAATCAATACTATTTTTAGGCAAAGACGAAAACCAAGTTTTAGCACGATCTCTAAGCGAAAATGGGAATAGCTTCAATTTAACAATATCATTATCCACATCTTTCTTCTTTTGCATATCACACAAATCAACAAGGTTGTTTAGATGAGTAGCGACATCTTCACTAGGAAGGCCGGAAAATGGATCTTTCATGACAAGATTCAGCAAAGCAGCATTAATTTCACAAGATTCGGCATCAGTAAGAGGAGCAATCGGAGTGCTAATAAAATCATTGTTGTTGGTATTGGTAAAGTCACACAATTTGGTATTATCTTGAGCCATCGTGACAAGCAAGCTATCCAACACACAAGCAAACAAGAAACGGGCAAAAGAGGCAAATAGGGAAAGAGAAGGAGGATGGAGAGAGAGGGCGAATAAAATGGCAATGGTGAAGTGGGGGAGAGGAAAACGAGAGCACTACAAAAAATACACTTCCGTGATGATACGTTTTTGTCGCAGTAGGTCGCTTTTTTTGTCATGCATGTACATCCATGACAAATTTATGACAGAATCAAGATAGTCATACATGTGCTGTCGTAGAAGTGTTCCATGACATTACCAAAATTATCATCACGGAGTGTCCACTTCCATGACGATAAATCGCGCATCACAGAAGTGCTTTCGTCAAGGGTGACTGACACGTGGCATCCACCGTAACGGAACACCATTAAGCTATCAGGTCGGGTTTTGGATCCGATAACCCGTTAACAGCCCCGGCCAATGGGGATTTTCCACATGTAAAATCATCATTGGCTGGAGGAAACATGTGTCGGCTCATCGTTGGGACAGATGTCAACCACTCATTGGACGGAAGGCGCCTATGATACGTCGACACGTGGCACGGCCCAACAGAGGCCCATTCCTGTGAAAAGGCCAGCCCGTTTGACTTGGTCAAGAGGTGGTGGGCCGGCCCATGGAAAGCCTGTTACCGGCCTGTTCGCATATAGCCCATTTACAGCCCGCTAACCCAAGGCCCGTTACGCCCTATCCGAATTAGGCCCAGTAGCGTCATCTGGGCCATCCAATATGATTCCAGCCTGTTTTCACTTCTGGCCCATGTATGGCCCATGACGTCTTTCGGCCCATATGAGGCCCTATGTAACTCTTGGCCTATTAATGGCCCGTGGTGAAACTGGCCCGTAATGAACAGTGTATCACTTTACACCCATTAACGGCCCGTGGTGAAACTGGCCCGTAATGAACAGTGTATCACTTTATACCCATTAACGGCCCGTTATTCCATTGGGCCGTTTCCAGCCCATGTTATCTTTCGGCCTTCTCAAAGCCCATTTATTCTTGGGCTCATTTCCAGCATTCGTTTACTTACGGCCCATTACTGTCATTTTCTGCTTGTGGGCCAAATTCAACTCGTGGTTACAGTCGGCCCGTTTGTGGTCCGTTAATACGTTGGGCCGTTTTCATAGCGTCATCAAATACGGCCTATTAACGATGGCCCGTTACGGTCGGCCCATGAACGGATGATTCCAACTCTAGCCCGTTTACGACCATAATGCGGCCTATTATTGGCCCATGTTTGGCCAATCGATCATACGGCCCGTATAAGGCCCATTGATGATACGGCCCGTAGAAGGCCCATTGTTTCTATGGCTCGTAGAAGGCCTACTGTTTCTATGGCCCGTAGAAGGACCACTGTTTCTACGGCCCGCAGGAGGCCCAGTGTCACTACAGTAAATATTAGCCCATGGTTATTGTGGCCTAGTTTTAAAAATAGGTTATTGCAGCCACTAGTTAACCGCGGAAAAATAACTGCAGTGACTACAAGTAAACAAATAAACAAGACAACAAGGAGATAAATAAGCAAGCAACTAACGCTAGGCTATCACAGCTATTACACATATTACATCCAATGGGCATCAAAGTTTGCCACCAATGCAAATATAGGGAACAAAGCAGCATATCATATACACTGGCCGTCAAAATTGGCCACCAGTGCAAATAAACGCGGCAGCAAAACAAGAGCATAACTGAAACAACTTCAGAAGAGCTCAAGAAACGTTATCCTGGGTATCCACCATGCTGGCAATAAGCTTAGCAAGTTGATTAGCTTTGTCCTGTTTGGCACAAAAATCCTCCAACGCTTGCTGTTGCACCAGAAAGTATGCATCTGAATGGTCCAGGGACTTCCGCAGTCCTTCCGCTTCTTGTCGCAGCACAGCTGATCGATGTCTTTCAGCTTGTAGTTGAGACTCAAGAAACCGAACTGATTTAGACAGTGAGTTTGAATAGCTTGTGCAAGCGGTAGTGGCTAGTAACTCCAACACTAAACCAAGACAGGATGTGTCACTATCCTAAACCTTATCTGCATTACTTCCTTTACCGTTGCTTAATAAGGCACTCTTCCCCAATATTATGTCAGCATTCTAAAAGAAGAAACAAGCAGACACATAACAAGTTTAGCATGTACTAGTATATGAAACTCATTTCGGTGAACCAGTTCATTAGTAAGGTGGACAGGATTAAACTACCAAGTCTTCTATTGCCAAGTACTAGTACATAATAAAAGCATCAAACAAACATATATCTATGTCCTATGGTAGCAATGGAATCTTAAATTAGAACAGTTGTTCTTCATGTTTAGGCACTTGTTCTACATGAACAGAGTACAGTAAGATGCAAGAATATAATACTTAAAATAGAAAATGAGCTCATAGACCTTACCACATTCTTGGTTCGGGACCAGTACAGAACAAGGCGTTCCCAGTCATCGTCCAGTAAATGTGTCTCAGGAGAACATAAGGGAATTTGATGAGTTTCTTTGCCGATGAAGTACGTTTTCTTCAGGTAATTCCGATACTGCCACCAAGCATTCTTGAAGATAGCAGAGGTATTATCACAGGTTACCTCATCCTGAGTTTCCAAATCGGTCCTTCTCTATAGAGAAAAATGGGAAAATTTGTTGTATTATAACCATCATGGAGGTAGGATGTATGGGACGAAGCAAAGTAATTGCCATGAATAATATTACTTACACATAACTCCTGGACAAACACCTGCAACTGGCATTTTCCTTCATCTTCAGTATAATATTTCCAAGATGGTAAGATACGCACATACGATTCAACAACATCAAATGTGCTAGATGCTAAACTACGACTAGCTGGTTGTGCTTCCTCCACTGGAATAGGCGTACTAACTGGTGGAGTTGGGGTTTGCCGTGATAGTACTGGCCCTATGGGCACTGGAGCTGCCTTACTAACTACTCTTGTTTGGGAGCTCTGTGGTGGAGATGGTGTTGTGTCAACAGGAACTGGGTTACTATCGGCTGGGGTTGGGGTTAGATTGCGTGAAGCCGGTTCTCTGTCCATCGTAGTAGGGGTACAATCTGCGAGAGTTTGGGTTATGCAGGGTAGGGCTGGTTCTTGTGCATGTACAACCGGGTGCTATCTCCACCAAGAGGTAGCACTGTTTTATTTGAAGACCGTGTTTTTAGTCCGCTAGATACTGGCATCACCCGCTCCAATTCAAATGGCTGATAAACAGGAAACATAGTTGAATGTGCAGACATTGTATGAGAGACAGATGCAATAGATAGTGTGGAAAAAAGAGGGCATGAAATAGTTGGCATGTATATTGTTTAAATAAAGGGATAGCATGACAATCTAAACTGGATAGCATAGCATAACATAATTCAAAGATATGATGAATAACTAAATAGGATCGCATGACATAATTCACCTACATGTTATCTAAGTAATCAGGATCGCATCATTTAATGCACATATGTGATTTATATGCTAAACAGAGGGCGTTCGATATGATGTCTGAACTAAGAACATGGTGTTGAATATTGTGTATATGATGTCTAAACTATGCAATGCAAGACATCGTATGCATGATATGAGCAGTATAACCATGCCAAGTTAGAGCATACACCTCAGTGGGGGAATAGGACTGATCATCTGTCTCTGAATCCATCTCCGAGGAGTTATCGGGACCCAACAAGAGATCTGCTTCGACAGGTAGCGCTGTCTGCTCTGAAGGCCTTGTTTTCACTCCAGATTTTTCCATCTCCCACCCAAATGGCTAATTCACGGGAAGAGTAGTTTAATGTAAAAACATTGTCGACAAATGGAAATGTAATGAAGAAAAGGATGGGCAAGATATCATTCAAATATATGATGCCTAGTTAAACAGGATGGCATTGCACATTTCACATATATTATGGCTGGCTAAAAGACATGAGACTGCATAATTCCCATATATGATATAGAAACTAAATAGGTGGCATTACAGAACAAGTATAAACTAAGCAGATGACATATATGATGTCAAAAGTAGGCACTGCAAGGTAACATATGCATGATATGACTAACATCATCATGCCAAGGTAGACCAAACACCTTGGGGGCAAATAGGAGTGGTCAGCGGCATCCGAATCCGCCTCGAAACAAATACCTTCCTCTAGATTACAATCTAGAGAGGGGTGGGGAGGGTTTTCCATTGAACCCACCATGGAGCGATATCTGCATGACATTGTATTGCCGCGCAAAACTCTTCTCTTTTTCTCTACATGTTCAGCATGACTGTGTACAATATCTGACATGCATACGAAAAAATATAGTGAGATTATGTAAGGAGAGCATGCAGAAATTTAGAGTGATGGTAACAACCAGTGGATCGATGTTTTTCCGTTGAACCAAAATAGCCCTAATGGATCGACGTGAATGTATAGTAATAAGTGATGCAACAAGTGTACAACCTCTTTGCCGTAGCCGTGTCGACCTCAGCATCATTGGGTTGGTCGCTGAAGCAGTTGAGGCAGAGGTGGCTGTCGGAGGTGTGGAGGAAGATCTGAGGAATCTGTAGACGGCGTCCAGGGCACTGCTCTGTTGTGACAGATCGTTCTGTCGTTGGAGCAGCTCCGGTGAGCCGTAAGACATCAAGGCTGAAGCAGCACAAGACATACATCGTCAATCTCAGGTGGGATTCTAATAGCATCTCCAATAGATGATGTAAAATGGATGTAAAATTAACATCAGCAAAAACCACTTGACTACAACAGATGAGGTAAAAACTGTTGACTCTGAACTTAACTGTTGAAACTGAAATTTACTGTGGAATCTGAATGCTACTGTCGAAACTGAACGCAATGGTAGTAGAGAGGCACTTGACATGTAGTTTAGGGAGGGCCTGCAGTTCATCTTTAACCTGCACCCCCCTGAGCGCCAGCCACCACCAGCCGAACTGCCGGCCCCAGCGCCGCCTCGCCTCCCCGAAACAACTCGCCACCGCCGCCCCGGCCAGCCCTCTAGGCCCCCCACCCCCCCACCCTGAACCCTAAGATAGATAGTGGGGTACCTCTCCGGCGAGCCCCCGTCCCCGCTGCAGGTGGTTCTTCCTTATCTCCGGCGAGCCCCCCCCCCAACCCCTAAAAATCGACTGACCCAAAACTCGATTCAGTCGACTAAAGTGTGGCTTAATTGGAGCAAAGCAGCAGCATGAGCAAGGGGGAGAGCAGCAGCAGCTGGGCGAGCGAGCGATCGAGCGAGAGCCGGAGTAGCAGCAGCAGCAGACCTGGCTGGTATGGACGCCGCCGTCGAAGGGGCCTCGCACTGGGGGAGAGCCACCGTGGAGATGTCGCCCGCGGCGCCGACTTCAAGGTAGCCGCTCCATGGGGGTGCGGGATGGAGCACCGTCGGTGCCGGGAGGTCGAGTTAAGGAGAAGGTGCAATGCGATGAGTGTACAACCTCTTTGGTGGCGCCGAGTTGGCCTCGGCTTCGTCCGAGGAGTCGGTGAGGATGTTGCGGTTCCGGTGGAGCAGGTTAAGGTAGCGCTGTGGGGATGGAGCAGCCGTGATAGACGAGGCGATCATCGGAGCAGCTCCTTGGAGGTGGAGGACGGGGTGGCTGAACCGGCGGGATGGCGAGATGGACGACGGATCCTCATCTGGGGAGGTGGACGAGGGACGTCGAGCTGTTGCGCTGGACGACGTCGTTGGGGAAGAGGCTCCGGCTGGGCAGCGGTGACGTGGCAGATAGAGGAGGGTGGGGTTTCACGGCTGGAGCGGAGAGGTTATGGCGGCCTGGGATTTCGAATGGCAAAAAGTACCCCCCCACCACCAATTTGAACTAGCAGCCCTTTCGGCTCAGGGTTAGAAGGGGGATTTCGCGTGTCGGGATTTGGCAGCTGGAGGGAGTTTTCACGCGCGTTGTAATTTCGGGATAGCAAGGCGCGGGTTGTGAAGGCGCCAGTTTTGGGAGCACAATATCTGAATTTTCGAGATATAACAAGACGCGGGTTGAATTTTAGGGACAAGCCTAACGTGTAGTAATATTGTATTTGTACGTACCAAATCAATTCGCACTTCCCTCGACCAAAAAGAAAACGAAAAAAATAAAACTATTCACACCACACAAAGAGAGAGTCTTGCCCCGTTTTACTATACAAATGCTATTCAAAGCTACTCCCTCCTTCCATCTATATAGGGCCTAATGCATTTTTCGATGCTAACTTTGACCAAATATTAGAGCAATGATATATGACATGCAACTTACACAAAGCACGCCGTTAAACTCGTCTGTGAAAGGTTCTTTCAATGATATAATTTTCACATTGTGCATGTTATGTACTATTAATCTTGTCAATAGTCAAAGGCGGTCTTAAAAATCTCATTACGCCCTATATAGATGGAAGGAGGGAGTATGAATCCATGTTATGTCCGATTAAATTTTTTCGCTTGCTGTATAATGCATGTAACCTACTCATACCAACATTTTAGTGCATTCCAAATGTCTATACTACCGCTGCAATTCGAACTAAATTTGAATTTGTTTCTCTATTTCAATAAGAATCTACAATCATGATTGTTGCCAACTTCAACCATCATAGTTTCCTTGCTATCCGCCAGATATAAATCAGACGGCCTATAATGCAGGATGGCAGGCACACCATCATAAACAACTCCATTTTTTATAAGAGTAGAGATAAAACATATTAAATGTAGTATACCATGTTCATAACCACACCATGTGTATCACCGTTATATATATTCACACATCCGTCGGTTTGAAACACTATGATAAATTCTTCAAACATCTGAATTCACTTTTTATAATGAAGTATATATGATCTCTATTCGTCTTTTACACCCACACAACCCTCTTATCTTTGTAGCTAGCGCTAACTTTCTCTTGTGCATGCACACGCCCGCATCCCTCTCACCCTCCCTCAGTATTCTCTAGCTCCATCGCGCAAATTCGTCTTTTCACTTTAGGTCATTCACCCACGGTGTGTGTAGGCCCCCCAGCTCCTTCTTTACGTCACACATCGATCGATATGCCTCTCTAGCCAGGTGTGCCTAGCACAAGCACAAGCTTCCCCTCTTCTCTTGTCACCGTCCATGCCTCACTCCCACCACTCTTTTCATCGTTCCCGTACTCGGACACTCCTCCCCCTCGATATAGTATGCATCTCGTACCACCTCCTACATGCATCCCTCTCTCTATATCCTTCTCATCGTGCCTCATTTGCTTCTAACACACACATGCATGTATACCGATCGATCTCCCAACATATACCTAGATCGACTTTAACTACCCCCCCCCATCGATCGACGTACCTCACAACTTATGTCTCTCCTTTCTCTTACAAAGGGCGGTTGATCTTCCTATGTAGTTACGTCTGCTTACCACAGCCACATCGTCCCCCCTCATCATTCGTGCATGCCTCCTGACCCGTCTCTCACACGCACGTGCATAGACAACAAGCAGCCATCCCCTCTCTTATTGATATTGCGAGCGTGCCCTCCATTTTTCTAGCAAGCCTATCCCACCATTTGTTAGAAGCAACTGCACTACCACCCCCTCCAACACTCTAGCTCTGTCTCTCTCCCAACCTTATTCATCTCCTGCACATATGCATGGATGTCGATCGATCTCCCTTAATACATGAGGCAGATCGATCTCCTTAATACATGAGGTAGGCCTCTCTCCTCCTCCACACATATACCAGCCATTGTACCTCTATAGTTAATTGGGCCTCCCTCTTCCCCCACCACACACCGATAGTCGACCACTTCAGGTAGGTATCCATGCCACAGAGACAAACTGCACATGTCCCATCTCACGTTCCAGTAGACCAACCACTCTATATCTTTGACGTGGGCACACACAAATTCGATGACACTCTTTATCGATCGCGCGTGCATGCACACACGCACACATCATCCCTCTCTTCGATTCTATGGACACCTCAAGCCGATGAGACCTCCACTCTCTTCTTGTGGATCTCCCCCTCAATATATATGTTATATCCAGGACTCTATTTCACACACATTGCATATGTTAAATTTTTTGATTGACCCCCCCTCCCACAAAAAAAACTCTCAAGAACCCACACACTATATCTCTCTAGGTTTGTATCTCTCTCACACAACCCCACGTAGGTGGTGTACGTATACAAGAAGAGAATAGGTGCACCGTGCACGTACTCACGCTTCGTGCCCAGCCACACCCGCGCGGGTACACGGTGGAGCTCATTTCTTTACGAAATGGCAGCCCACGTGCTAATTTGAATGCATGTAGCGGTTGTTTACCTAGGGAGGTCGTGTACCACGCACGCACGAAACAAAGTTTGACTTGACGCGTTGCCGCGTTATATTTATATAAAGTTATAGCGCTCAATGGCACGTGCACAGAGTATAAAACGATTTTTATGGAGGAAAAGGTAGTCCGCTCTTCAGAGTATCTCACACAAGGCTCTGGTGGCCTCTCTCTCTCACCGTTGGTCACTGATCCGGCCGCATCCCGTCCACCAGGGGAAAGGGAGTGCGATGGCCTCTCTCTCTCTCACCCTTGGTCACTGATCCGGCCGCATCTCGTCCGCCAGGGGAAAGGGAGTGCGGTGGCCTCTCTCTCTCATCGTTGGTCACTGATCCGGCCGCGTCCCGTCCGTCGGGGGAAAGGGAGTGTGGTGGCCTCTCTCTCTCTCTCTCTCTCTCTCTCTCTCTCTCACCGTTGGTCACTGATCCGGCCGCATCCCGTCCGCCGGGGGAAAGGGAGGAAGTGCATCGTTTCTCTATTCGACGGCGCCGAGGCAGCACGTCCCGATCTGCGGTACACGTCGTTCTCTCTGACCAAGCTCCGACGCGGCAGGGCCTACGCCACCTGCTCGTAGATTCCGCCCGCCGTCGCTCACCTAGTTACATCCCGACGACCTCCAGGTATCCCCTCCGGCCTTGCTCCACTGCCCGTTTTCCCACGTCGCTGCATGTGGATCTTCCATAGTTCTTTGCCCAAAACGTCGCTCGTCCGGCGTACTTTCCATATTGCATTCTCGTCCTCACACCGTTTTAGACAAACACAACCGTGTTGTTATCTTCCCTTAGGACAAGGAATACGCTTATTTTTTGTCGTCGCATGTGTCATCAACTGTTATTGGCCAGTAATTGTTTCCTTTCTACCTCTTTTTTGCAAACAGGGCTATGCATTTCACGTCGTTGCTATTGCGACCTTTTGGTGAACTGCACAAATCACTTTTTTCTTAAGAGTGTTTTGTGTAGTTGTACTAAAATGTCACACGGGCAACGTCTCTACATTTTAGTGCGACTACACAAAGGGAGATTGGTTTTGCTCTATCCTCCTCATCCAACTCCGAGCCTAATCTTCTCCAACTAGTTAGTCTTAAGAGAGACTGCAAAGGTGACCGGCTTCTATTTGTGTGTTTATTGTTTCATCAGCAGTCCTCTACTATCGTAATCACACTTGATATCTTTGGAACACGGACGCTCAGCTCTATTTTAGTGGAACTGCACAAAATGATCGGAATGTTGCATGCTCCAGATAGCTACTTTTTTTCCCAACATGCCTTGTTGATTTATACAGAGCTGGGGGGACGTTGCTGCCAATGAAAGCAAGGATCAATTTTAATTTAACACCTTCTCACAACTTTGTCTTCAGTTGTGATGTAATTATTAGCTCTGATCTGCTAATAATTGACATGCATTAGCAAGGAAGTTAGTTTTTTTATTGTTTTCGAAAGAGCATCGATGGCAAGACACGCGAAACAAAAGCTGAAAGCTCACACCATTGTACAATTTCATGTCGCTGGAAAATTATTTGTATAGTACGTCAATTATGTAAACAAATGATGGAAGCTTGATAGCATTGCCAGAAGCCTCTTCATCATCCGGGTCCATGTGCCATGCACAAAATTATACTCCTTCGTTCCTAAATATTTGTCTTTTTACAAATTTCAAATGGGGATATTTTAGAGTGTAGATTCACTCATTTTTCTTCGTATGTGTACTCCCTCCATTCCTAAATATTCTATTCGTCTTAACAGAGATTTCAACAAGTGACTACATATGGAGCAAAATGAGTGAATCTACACTCTAAAATATGTCTATATACATCCGTATGTGCCAGTCCATTTGAAATCTCTAAAAAGACAAATATTTGAGAAAGAGAGTAGCCACTTGTTTAAATCTCTAGAAAGACAAATACTCCAGAGTATATTTAAGAACCGAGGGGGTAGTGCACAACCGCATGGGAGACTCAGCCCGGTCACTGCGCCGCATTAATTGTGAGTACTGAGCAGTCAAATCATAAGCCCCACCTTTCCCACTGTAAGTTGCTCTGAAGAAGCAACCATCAATATGCTCTTCTTTGAATCCGCTCATACTACTCCATCTGTCAATGTTTATACAGCGCGCTTCAGAAAAAAGAAAAAAATCTGTGGGAGCAAGGCGACTAGCGATCGGCCTGAAAAATAGCATTGGTAGTTATAGCATGGCGTCTATTACTAGAGGGAATAATGCGTACACACATGCGTGCAGTGCTTCCACCCCGGGTACACACATGCATGCAGTGCTTCCACCCCGGGTACACACATGCATGCACTCCGTAGTAGTACAGTACATGGAGAGAAAATTGTGGACTTGATTGCGGTTACCATGCCCTAATTAATTGAACATTATACCAAACGCGTCTGAAGTCTCTCTGGTGGTGGAAATGCATTGAGAGAAATGCATCATAATGAAGCACGCCCTGTAAACTGTGACGGAGGGTGGAGTAGTATGAAGGTGCAAAACCAAGTACACGTACTACTGCGCTTGGCTCTTCGCCCCTTCGTGAAGTCGAAAAATGATGGTACTCCGCATGTTGGGTACTACAGTGTATGCCTCTGACAATCTGACACCGAATGGACTGATGCATGTCCACCGAGGGTAGGTTGCATTAGTCAAAAGGCGTAAGCGAGCTTCACCTTGTCCTGCAAGCTTCTCCTCATTCTGCGAGTTGACGGGACACACCAAAAAGTAGTGCTAGTCCATACTCCCTCCTTTCCGGTTAATATGGCTTAATCTTTTTTGCGGGTAAATGAGAGAGCTTTATTCATATATAAGTATTCTTAGGACGATGTGCCAAGACACTGGTCACTAGGAAGCGAGGTACCCCGCCAAAAAGAAGTAGGAAGCGACGTGTTTCATCAAGCCAGCTCTCGGCCACATTCAAAGTGCAGCAAGCACGGTTCGCATGAAGATGCGCCGCAAGGTTTGCTAACCTGTTTACATGCTAAATAACAAAAAAGAGGAAATATTACTGAGTGCTACTGTTTGTAACAGGATATGAGCCAGAATTAAGCAAGAATTGTGGCGAGTGTTCCATGCAATCATCTTCCATTATCACATGCGAGAACCCTCGAAGAGAACCAAATGTGTTGAAGATTGCTTTATCACATTTTAAAATTATAATAAGAGTGCAGACGCTCCTCCATCCGGTTCCTAGTACTAGTATAGTACGTACCTTTATGGACTATAGTAGTAGTACTAGTAAACTTTGCGCTTGGCTGTTCGGGAAGTCGAACAACAATAGCACTAGTAGTATAGTGTATGCTTCTGGTAATCTGACACCGAATTAACTGTTGCACGTCCACCGCCTGAGCGAGGGAGAGCTTGCATTAGTCAAAAGTTTCTCCTTGTCCTGCGAGCCACCGCGCGCAAGCTTCTCCCGCCCTGCAACCTTCTCCTTGTTCGGCAAGTTGACGGGACACAGCAAAGTAATGCTAGTCCATGCTGCCTCCTCTCCGGTTAATATGGCATAATTTCAAACGAGATAAATACACTGTCTGTCACTATATATTTGTAAAAATACGGTCAGTGGACTTCATAATACGCTCATTGCGCTCAATATATATATATATTCTGGTGTTCATACGGTCACTAGCTCACCCTGACTGAGTATGTGTATGCATGCACGTGTAGGTTGAGCACTTGAGCGTGACCGTGTGTGTTCTGTCGAGTGCTCGGACATGCATGCATTACGGCGTCACGCGCGTTTTTGCGTCCATGTGTACATGTGACTGTTGCATACATGTAGGGGGAGTACATGTAGGGGCCACTAAGGAGCAGTCAAATCACATAGTAAGTTAGTCGGAAGAAGCAACCATCATTTTACTCTTGAATGACACGTACGCAATATAAAATGGTTGATATGGAGAGAAAAATAAAACCACTATATATACACTAGCAGGAGCCTAAGCTACAAGCCTGCTTGCTTAGGTTGCTCTCTTCAGAAGCATAGAACGACAGGCCCGATCCCGCGGCTGGGGGAAGGGAACAATGTTCTGCGTAGACGCGGTCGACATCGGCGAGGGAGAAAACCCACAGTCGGTGCGTCCCAATCGGGGGTCACCGCGGTATGGGCTGATGTCGTGTCCCAACCACCCTTCTAGCTACAGCCCGATGTCCCAGGTAGTCCATCTTCCTTTTGGAGCCGGCTTGCTCCACTACCGTAGCTCCATCTCCATGTCGATCTTTCTCTACTTCTACCGGCTTCTATTTGTGATGAGTTTATGTCTCATGAACTAGTGCTAGTACTATTATTCTAATCACACTTCTTCAATATCTTTGCCATTAGGGATGCTCAGGTCGATTTTAGTGGAACTGCACAAAAGCATCGTATGATCCGAGGGTGCCAGCCGTCTTTCCTTCCCGACATGGAAAGTGCTATGGAACAAGAGGTACCAGAAGGTGGAGAACCAAAGAGTGCTGCTTCTATTGTTGTGACATTCTCACTAAAGAATTTCCCTCTAGCACATTCCTTCGACAGGTTCTACCTGGCCAGGAAATTAAATCATGTAGGGTTTAGGGTTTAAGTCGTAATGACCCCATCAGTAGTTTTTCTATCGTACACGCTCTCACAACTTTTTTCTTTAGTTGTGAAGTAAATATTGGCTATGATCTGTGAATCATTGAGATGCATCAGCATGCGTGTTAGTTTTCCTTTGTATTTGATGGAATGTTATAACGGGGCAACCTTGGAGTAGGAATGAAAATGGAGTGGAAAAGTTTCCGTTTTTCCGGAGAAAAAATGGAAACGGAGAGAAATCAACGTTTCGTTTCGTTGGATCGCGCCATCGAGCAAAACCAACGTTTAAATCACGTCTGTCGTGTTCGTGTCTCACCCTTCTCCACGGCTCGAGCCCACACGGTCACTCGGCATGCCACTCACCACAAACCGAGTAGTATACCATAACTTTCTCGCCTGCTTGTCAATGGATTGCGCCATGGAGTACTAGCACTACTGGAAGAGATTGATGAGTTGGGGAGGACAGTTAGCTGTAGCACGGACTCCCAAGAACTTACTACTGGAAGAGATCGCGCATGTTGTAGCCGGCTATTGCGACCTTTGAACGCGGAGCAGCCGCGTGCACTCAAAAGTGGCGTGGGCGACACTCTCTCGGCCGGCGCGTCGCAATCAATGCCGACGCCAGTGAGAGGTTGCGTCCGCTCTGGTCGGGCATGAATGCGGCACTGACCGTTTCGGGCGGGAAGCACGCGCGGGTGATGAAGAGGGTTCGAGTTGGTCAGGACTGGACGTGCGCAAACAAGAGATGATGTACGTTAATATTGCTGCATATATAATTAACAACGTAAATAATGTGCCAGTTGGACAAATATGATTGGAGATGGAGATGGAAATGGAATTTTACGTAAACACAGATATGCATGTCTATGTCTATGTGTGTGTGCGCGACGACTCTCGCGACCTGGAAGCGGGGGCGTGTTTTTGATCGAGTTTTCTTTCTTGGTACGTTAGAAAATCAATTTGTCTAATTCACATCTAGATGTTATTTAAGGATATCACATCTAAGCTCCCACAAGTATATAATGTAGCAACAAGAAACAAAAAAACTAGGAAAAGACCACAAACAGAGTGGACATCAACTTATATGTGACATAACTATGTCACATCTAGATGTGTCCTAGACAGACCCTTAAAAAATTGTCCGCCAGTTTTCGTTTCTTTTTTCCGGGAACGCGCGTATTCTATTTAAAACCACTGCTATGGAGAGATTTTTTTACTCCATTATAGCCTCTTGTTTGATAGAGTTTCTCGCGTCTCGCTCTCTCACCCTCTCCATATCAAAACAAGATGACAGTGTCCACTCTATCTCTCTCCTCACCGGTGGTCACAGATCCGGCCGAATCCCGTCCGCTGCGGGAGGTGAGGAGGTGCAGCGTTGACGTTGTCGCCGTCGGCGACGGAGGAAGCCGATGCGCACCGTCCTCTCGGAGCCGGCGCTGGCGCGGACGAAGATCCTCCGCGCCCTTGTTCGCTGCCGTCGTGTGGGCAGATCCCGCCCGCCCGCCTAAACGACATCTCGCCCACCTGAGGTATAACTTCTTGTACTGGTCCAGCTCCCCAGGTCGCTGCGTGCGGGTTTTCTTCTATGCGACTACTCCCCAGCTCCCCATGCATAGTAGCTAGGGTTCGTCGGCTGGTCCAACATCACCTACTAGTACTATTATAGAGGAAATGCCACTCAAAAAGTTGTCCTGATTTATGCCTCGGTGGAGGTATACATGTTGTTTCGACAAAAAGTACATGGTGGTTGTGCGGTCATTGTCCATATGGTGGTAGTACTATCACTGGTTAAATGAAGAAATGCTTTTTTTCTCGGGTATCCTGGTTTAGTTCCCATCAAGATAATTATGATGCTTCTGTTTGTTGGTGTACTTTTCATTAATTCTTATTGACAATTGAGATGTCGTTGCTAACCCTTTTTTATATTTTTGGAAACAGCGATGCGTGTCTCCATACCCGGGCATGTCTTCCTCAATTTTAGTGGAACTGCACAAAATTGGATGGCCATTGTTGTTCCGCCTCACTGTCCTCTGCCACGTGGTTCTTCCTTCCTCGAGCTTGATTACTGAGAAGAAACAGACCACCGTGAGGATTTGTCAAACTTCTTAGGTGCCTCACCCAAACTTGATGCCAAATGGATGATGCATCACCACGATGACCTATCGATGCTCATGGTTGCGCCTCATGGTTGCGTCGGCTGGTGAAGCCGATCGATTTTCGACGAAAAACAAGTTGTCTTCCATTGGTGCTCTTTGCTTGTTATGCACAAAGATGATATCCTTCGTCGGTTCACCTTGGTTGCGTTGGAGACGCAGTCGTCTTTCACGTTGGTGCAATTTTCGCTAGGATTTTACGACAGGTGGGCCCAAAATGTGGCTGGCTCACCTGTCATACAGCCAAAAGAAGGTGCAATGAAGGCACTGGAGCTCAGTCCATACTACAGTAGTATATATATAAGCGGGAGCCTCAGTGCTTCTTCGCTAGGGTTTGCACTCTCCACACGCTCGCCGCACTACATATATGTTACTCCCTCCGTTCCGAATTACTTGTCTTAGATTTGTCTAGATACGGAGGTATCTAGCACTAAAATGAGTCTAGATACATTTTCTAGAGTTTGCTATATTCACAGTCTCTCACCCTCTCTTCACCAGATCTAAACAAGACTGCATTGGCCTCTTGTCTCTCTCTCCCCCCTCATAGCTGGTGAAGGAGGCGTCCGTATCCCGTCGCACCGGGAAGGGGAGGAGGTGCAGCGTTCACTCTATCGCCTTTGGCGAGGGAGGCAATCCACTGTCGGCTACGATGTTCTCTTTCACCCAGCGCCTGTGCGAGAGGGCCACCGACCCCTTCTTCCTTGCTGCCGAACTTAGTGTGGGCAGATCCGGCCTCCCGCGCGCACGCCTTGCCACATCCCGACGACCCTAAGGTATAAGTTTCTTTGAAACCGTCGTTGCTCTAGCTGCATGTGGATCTTTTTCGATCTGTAGTCGAATCTAGGTCTTGGTTCAAAGAGGAATGAAGGGTGCGGTGGGCTGGAGCAAGAATCTAGGACGTGGTTCAATGAGGAAAGGAGGGGCGGAAAGTAGTATAGACTGGCTATCCAGCCGCTTTGTAGGTCGAAAAGGGAAAAAGGGGGTAACCCAGTACACACATCTGTAAGGAACCGATCTCTTTGTTGAAAAGGGAAAGAAACTGGGGGTCGGGTAGTTTGTGCACGACTAGATTTGCTGCCCTCACATAGGAAGAAGGTTCAAAGAGAACAAATATGGGACCAGCGCATATATGCTGCTTGGCTACATACTCTGCATCACCCATTTATACGTGTGGACGCACATGGTGCTGGCATGTCCCATGCAGCTATTTTGCTGTTGTTAATCTCAGAATTAACTACTGATCTGTTTTAAAAGAATTTCTCTGTTAATATGAATCAATGCAACCGTTTTAGAAATGCTACTGTCCTATACTTTGTTTTCCATCAAGATAAGGTAGATGCTTCTTTTTGTGGCCGCATGTTTCATCCTCCTTTATTGGCCAGTAATTGTTTTCTTTTTTGCCTCTTAAAACAGGGATATCTATTCAACTTGTTGCTATAGAAAACTTAAATGTCACACCGGCAACTTTGCTTGATTTCAGTGCAACTGCACAAAACTTGATTGGATTTCCTATTCGTGTTGGTAGATTCGTATTTTATGTTGGTCGTCTCATGAAAGGTCAGTACAGGCCTTCATCCACATGATTGTGCAGTGTGCTTTGAGATGTTGTGCTACTTGTATTGGTACTGTTTTAAATAAATGATGAATTGAAGCTATTGTATTGCTGTCTTTTCCCATTAAGTAGTGAACAAAAATGGGACCAACCCAGACATGATGCTTGTTGCTTTGTTACAACAAATTCAGCATCACCCCCTTTATAAGCCAGTAATTGATGCCACTCTCAGAATTAACTACTGAATCTTATTTCAAAACTGCAACACTTGTTAGGGATTGGCGGGATTACCATTTTTGTGGCCGCATGTTTCATCCTCCTTTATTAGCCAGTAATTGATTCCTTTTTTGCCTCTGTTTATACAGGGATATCTATTCAACTTGTTGCTATTGTGACATTTTGCTTCGCTACGCGAAACACTTTGCTTGATTTCAGTGCAACTGCACAAAACGAGATTGGATTTCCTATTCGTGTTGGCAGATTCGTACGTGATCTTGTGTGCGTCATGACAGGTTGGTACTTGCCTTCATCCACATGATCGTGCAGTGTGTTTTGAGATGTTGTGCTACTTGTATTGGTACTGTTTTAAATAAATGATGAATTGAAGCTATTGTATTGCTGTCTTTTCCCATTAAGTAGTGAACAAAAATGGGACCAACCCAGACATGATGCTTGTTGCTTTGTTACAACAAATTCAGCATCACCCCCTTTATAAGCTTTGTCGTTCTTTATACATGTTGAAACAAGGCATTGTTAAGATAATGTCTCAGTCAATATGAATGAATCACACTGATGGAGAATTGCTACTCTCCTGCTTTGTTTCCCATTAAGATAAAGTAGATCAGTAGATGCTTTTCTTCTGGGAGTACAAGTCATCAACCGTTATTTCTTAGTAATTGTTTCCCTTATACCTATTGTTGCTTACAGGGATATCAAAATTAAAGCTCGGTTTTATTCCGACTTCGATTTTAGTTGAACTGCACAAAAGGAGCCAATGTGTAAGGCAAACTGCTGCATTACTGGGTCTAGTTGGTCGTTCCACTTTGCAGAAAGAAGCAGTCACTGTTTGCGCTACATTACAGAAGGAATGACCGAGAAGCTTTACAGAGTATTATTAGACACCGGTGACATGACTAGTCTGCAGAGACCATTGGCAATTTAACAATACGTGGAGTGCCCTGGGCAAAAAGTGCCCAAACAAGTATAAAAGCTACGACAGGACTCCACGATCATAGGCATTACATATTTTGAATGGGAAAAGCTTGTCAAAGTTTAATCATTGATGTTAGCAAGAAGACGTTAGTTTAATATATTGGAATTGGAAAACCTTGTCAAAATTTGCTCATTGATGTTAGCCAGAAGACATGCATTTGATATTTTTGAGTGGGACGCCCTTGCTGTGAGCAGCGTCGAGTGTTTTTTCCTATTCCTGTGTTCAGTTTAGAAGTAAATAGTTACTCTGCTGAGATATTCCTGTGTTAAGAGTTTGTTCTGAATATTGTCTATGTAATGCCAGGCCTTGTGTTTGATTGCAAAGTTGAGCTTGGAATGTTGTGGCATGCGGCATCACGAGCTGTTCACCGTGCCTCCTGAGAATAATGCTTCGTATTGTTTTGCATGTCGATCTAATGCCAGTGATTTGCTTGTTAAGAAGATCATCCTCTTCTGTTGTTTCCGTGCTTAAGAAGTTCATCGTCTGATGTTTCATTCATAGCCTATACGACAAGTCGGGTAGGTTAGACGTGAAACCATATGATCTTCCGACCAACTCATGATATTAGGCCGTGATTGGATCGTCGTTTTCCAACCAAAACCGCTTGTAAAACTGACGCTTGTAAATTAAAGCAGATGGTCTCGGGCGAAGGCGCTTGGTTGGTCGATTTCGACTAGTAAAATATCGGAAGTACTTGACACACGATAAAAACGCTGAACGACACTCGGACGATTGCTAATCCAGCCGTTAGCTGCTGTTTCAGCCTTGCCCATGGATGGCATGATACGCACGTCGTGCATGTATCGTCTGGTAATGTCGTCCATATAGCAGTGCTCGTAAAATATACACTGGTCTCTCAAATTACACGCGTAACCCGCCGGTTTTACTTACAGACCTCGGGCCCTCGGTTTCATTACGCCTGTATTTTACGCGTTGTTTTCGATGACGAGTAAATTACACTTGTATGTTAATACAGGTTTGAAATAAACCAGAGCTCCCAAGCGCGGCCTTACCGTTTCATGCCGTCTCAGTTTCTCGAAGGTGCTCATAGGTGTCCGATGATCCTGGCTTCCTGAATGAGTAGCGGGCGCTGTATCAGACCATCCGTAGGGCCCGCGAGGCCCTCTCCGTTGTCCTTCGAGTTGTTGCGCTCGCCGTGGCGCCGAGCATTGTTAACATCGTCAACGAACATGAGGATTCAGGAGATGACTTTATTTTGACTGGATGACACTAGGGACCCACTAGGGCCATAGCCGTACGTACGCAAGTGCCTCCTTATTATGTACAACTATATTTTTTTGCTTTCTCCTGGTTTCGTGACATCACGGTCCCACACCATTGTCAACCTATGTAGTCAATATAAACGAGAGAATTGCACAAGGTGCGGCCGACAGCTGGGACCAAGCAGCTCGAGCAGTATTTGTGTTTTTGAGGCGTGAGCACTGCAGAGTTTTTCTTGGCGATGATTTCGTTGTTGTTCAGAGGAGAGCAGGGTATTAACTGGGCGGGCTGTGGCCCGTCTAGCCCAGGCCAGATATCCAGCCCAGATACTAATTTTTTCAAGATGAAAATGGCTAGCCCAGCTATACGTCTTTTTGAGGAATACCCAGGCAAGGTCAACTTGTTATTCTCCGCCCCGCTGGGCTGCAAATCTTTCCTAGGAGGGATGCATTAGGCTTAACAGGAAAATGGGCTTTAAAAATAATAAATGGGATGTAATTATAAAAACTGGGCAGTAACTATAAAAAATGCACCAAACACGAAATTAGTTTATAAAATATTATTTATGGATTTTGAAAATCTTAAATTTTCATTGTTGCGCGCGCAATGTTTCGTTGGATTTTTACGTAATACAAATTTATATTTAATCTGACTAGAAATTTCGGGATAAAAATATTTCGGAGCCCATCAAAATGTGGGAAATTTTATTGAATTCTGTCTTCAACGGTTGGTTGAAATTATTAATCATTGTCCTAGCTAGAAAATGGGCTGTACTTTTAACAAACTGTAAATGGGTTGTTGTAAATTCCATTAGAATTCCAAAATGGGTTGTACATTCTTACAAAACGCAAATGGGCTATAAGTTCTCTGCCACACACTTGTGGGCCTACTAAGTGACGCGTCCCCTAAAAAAATAAGTTGACGCGTATGCAAGGCTTTGCCAACTTATTATAGTCAACACACGGTTCTAGCAGCAGTGGCCGTTGGATGTCTATCCAACGGATGTCGTGCTTCTTCTTCAATCTCGGATATTCTTAGCTTCGGCCGCCCAAAAAATGATTCCTCCCCCTGACATCTGGGGCGCACCGTTTCGGAGGCTGACCTGTGGGCCTACTAAGTTGGAGCGTACCAAGGGCTTTGTCAACTTAGTCAATAATAAACGTTTCTAGCTTCAGTGACCGTACGATGTCCATCCAACGGCCGTAGTGCTTCTTCAACCTCTGGTCTTCTTGGTCCAGCCGCCCAAAGCAGCGCCGGTCGTGCCGCCTGCTCCTGCCTCCCGTGGCCGGCTGTGCTGCCGCGGAGGCCTCACCGCCCCCATACTACTCCCACCGCTGGCCAGGCCATCCCTCCACTCACCCACACCCCCTGTTATTCTGCGGCGACGGCAGCCTCACACCGCAGCCGAACCAGTGAACCCTCGTACTCCTCTCCGCGCGGGCTTCCACTGCTGCGTCTTCCCCGGCTCCGCGTCGTCCCCTTCCTAGGCCTCGCCGTCGTCCAGACCACCGCCCTGGTGCTCTCGGCGCGGCGTGGTCAACGTGGTCAACGACCGACTTCCATCGGAAGAGTACTGTACGTGGAGAGGCTGACAGCTGGGTCCAGGCGGCCGCAAGGAAGTGCCTCCTTATTACGCGCAAAATAATTATTCCTCCACCTTACAGCAGGGACCCACCGGACGGGCCACCTTATTTCGCGAAAAAAACGTTTCCCCCCTGACTGCTCGGACCCACCGGACGGGCCAGCGTATTTCGCGAAAAAAACGTTCCCCCCGCTGTCAGCTCGGACCCACCGGAAGTGCCTCCTTATTACGCACAAAAAAATGAATACTCCCCCTGCTAGCTGGGACCCACCATGGTGGGAGGCTGACTTGTGGGCCTACTAAGTTGACTGGGACGGGGGCCTTTGTCAACTTTAGTCAATATGAACGATTCTAGCTCCAGTGACCGTACGATGTCCATCCAACGGCCGTAGTGCTTCTTCAACCTCTGGTCTTCTTGCTCCAGCCGCCCAAAGCAGCGCCGGTCGTGCCGCATGCTCCTGCCTCCCGTGGCCGGCTGTGCTGCCGCGGAGGCCTCACCGCCCCCTACTATTCCCACCGCTGGCCAGGCCCTGCGGCGACGGCAGCCTCACACCGCAGCCGAACCAGTGAACCCTCGTACTCCTCTCCGCGCGGGCTTCCACTGCCGCGTCTTCCCCGGCTCCCTGTCGTCCCCTTCCTAGGCCTCGCCGTCGTCCACCGCCCTGGTGCTCTCGGCGCGGCGTGGTCAACGTGGTCAAGGAACGACTTCCATCGGACGTGGACTGTACGTGGAGAGGCTGACAGCTGGGTCCACGGCCGCAGCAAGGAAGTGCCTCCTTATTACGTGCAAAATAATTATTCCTCCACCTGACAGCGGGGACCCACCGGACGGGCCACCGTATTTCGCGAAAAAAACGTTTCCCCCCTGACTGCTGGGACCCACCAGCTACACCTTCGCACGCAAGGAAGTGCGTCCGGGCAAAAAAACAAAACGATTCGCCCCCCTGACTGCTGGGACCCACCAGCTACATCTTCGCACGCAAGGAAGTGCCTGACAGTCGGGACCCACCTGGTCGAAGCGTACGTAGCGTTGTCATTCTGGTCGCGAACGTGTACGTACATATATACTGGTCGATGTAGAGGCGCGCACGTGTCGTAGTAGAGGCCGCACGTAGCATGTACACGTACGTACAGCGGTCAGGGTGCAAGAAAGAAAATACGGCCACGTATGTGTACATACGGGCGGGGTCTCGAACGCCTACTCGCGCATACGTACGGCGAGGGCTCGTGTACATGGCTGGGTCGGAACGGAGAAACAGCATCGTCGTCGTGTTCATGGGGAGGCAACGGAATGCGTCGTGTTCATGGGGAGGCAACAAAATGCATCGTGTTCATCGGGAGGGCTTGGACGGAACAGGCGATGGAAACGAGGCCTGGCGTACCGCAGAACGGAGGAAACGGCCTTGTGTTCGACCGGCCACATTCGAAATGGGATCATGTTGATCGGGAGGGGTCTGGCGTACCGCAAAACGGAGGAAACGGACCTCCTACGTCGAAACGGGGGTCCTGTTGATCGGGAGGGGTGTGGCGTACCGCAAAACGGACGAAACGGACTTGTGTTGGAGCGCTACGGTCGAAACGGGGGTCCTGTTCATCGGGAGGGGTGTGGCGTACCGCAAAACGGGACTCCACGGGATACTGTTCATCTCCACCGTCGACCCCCTCCAGCCTCCACGAGCTACTGTTCATCCACCGTCGACCTCCTCCAGCCTCCACCTGCGACTGTTCATCCACGGGCTCCTGTTCATCCAGCCTCCACCGCGCGCTACTCCACCGGCTACTGTTCAACCAGCCCTCTCCACGGGCTCCTGTTCAACCACCCCTCCACGGGCTACTGTTCATCCTGCCCTCCACCGTCTACTGTTCATCCTGCCCTCCACGGGGTGGTCCTGTTCATCCAGCCCTCCACGGGGTCCTGTTCATCCAGCCCCAACCGGCTCGATCGATCGGGGTCCTGTTCATCCAGAGGCAACACCACGGGGTCCTGTTCATCCACCCTCACCGGGAACTGTTCATCCAACCCCCCCCCCCCGCAACGCTCACTGTTCATCCAGAGGCAGCATCGATCAGCTTCAGTTAGCAGCAGTAGCGAAGGAATCGCTCGATCGGGTTCAGTTAACAGCCATCGATCGATCGCTCGGGTTCAGTAACGCGTAGCCTGCAGTGCAATCGCTCGGGTTCAGTTAGAGCCCAACGCCTCGCTCGGGTTCAGTTAGAGCCAATGCCTCGCACACACGCGCGTACGTGTACGAGAGAAACGCGCATCGCTCGGCCCCCGACCTCTCACCATAACCGGGAACTCCCCGAAATTTTCCTCCCCCTCGCTTCTACCATGGTTTTTTCCGTCATGGACGGCCCAAAGAATGTCATGCAGCTGCGTCTCCGGCCCGCCCAGGATGAAAAGCCCATTTTCTATCATGATTTTTTGTCATAGAAGTAGGAGCCCACCACATCTATGATGATATCGGATTTTGTCACAATTATCGTCATAGAAGTGTCATATGTATGACAGAAAAAAAATTCGTTTGGCCCAAAATGTCACAAATGTGTCTTTTTTTTGTAGTGGAGGCAAATGTCAAATAATGTAATGCAGAAGATAAGGATTTGTGATGGGTACTTGGTATGTTGACTTTTGCATAGACTCCCCAGCAACGGTGCCAGAAATCCTTCTTGCTACCTCTTGAGCACTGCGTTGGTTTTCCCTTGAAGAGAAAAGGGTGATGCAGCAAAGTAGCGTAAGTATTTCCCTCAATTTCTGAGAACCAAGGTATCAATCTAGTAGGAGGCCACGCACGAGTCCCTCACACCTACACAAACAAATAAAATCCTCGCAACCAATGCAATAAAGGGGTTGTCAATCCCTTCACGGTCACTTACGAAAGTGAGATATGATAAGATAATATTTTTGGTATTTTTATGATAAAGATGCAAAGTAAAGAAAGCAAAATAAATGGCAAAAGGAATAGCTTGCTGACGGGAGATTAATATGATGGAAAATAGAACTGGGGGCCATAGGTTTCACTAGTGGCTTCTCTCGAGAGCATAAGTATTACGGTGGGTAAACAAATTACTGTTGAGCAATTGATAGAACTCAGCATAGTTACGAGAATATCTAGGTATGATCATGTATATAGGCATCACGTCTGCGACAAGTAGACTGACTCCTGCCTGCATCTACTATTATTACTCCACACATCGACCGCTATCCAACATGCATCTAGAGTATTAATTTCAAAATAACAGAGTAACGCTTTAAGTAAGATGACATGATGTAGAGGGATAAACTCATGCAATATGATATAAACCCCATCTTGTTATCCTCGATGGAAACAATGCAATACGTGCCTTGCTGCCCCTACTGTCACTGGGAAAGGACACTGCAAGATTGAACCCAAAGCTAAGCACTTCTCCCATTGCAAGAAAGATCAATCTAGTAGGCCAAACCAAACTAATAATTCAAATAGACTTGCAAAGATAACCAATCATACATAAAAGAATTCAGAGAAGATTCAATATTGTTCATAGATAAGCTTGATCATAAACCCACAATTCATCGATCTCAACAAACACACCGCAAAAGAAGATTACATCAAATAGATCTCCACAAGAGAGGGGGAGAACATTGTATTGAGATCCAAAAAGAGAGAAGAAGCCATCTAGCTAATAACTATGGATCCGAAGGTCTGAGGTAAACTACTCACACATCATCGGAGAGGCTATGGTGTTGATGTAGAAGCCCTCCGTGATCAATGCCCCCTCCGGCAGGACACCGAAAAAGGCCATAAGATGGGATCTCACGGGTACAGAAGGTTGCGGCGGTGGAATTAGGTTTCCGTGGATGCTTTTGTTGGTTTGGGGGTATGTAGGTATATATAGGAGGAAGAAGTACGTCGATGGAGCAACATGAGCCCCACGAGGGTGGAGGGCGCGCCTGGGGGTAGGCGCGCCACCCTACCTCGTGCCTTCCTGGTTGCCTTCTTGACGTAGGGTCCAAGTCCTCTGGATCACGTTCGTTCCAAAAATCGTGTTCCCGAAGGTTTCATTCCGTTTGGACTCCGTTTGATATTCTTTTTCTGCGAAACTCTGAAATAGGCAAAAACAGCAATTCTGGGTTGGGCCTCCGGTTAATAGGTTAGTCCCAAAAATAATATAATAGTGTATAACAAAGCCCATTAATCATCCAAAACAAAATATAATATAGCATGAAGCAATCAAAAATTAAAGATACGTTGGAGACGTATCAATCTCATGTGTGTGGACATGTAAGGTTGGTCCGGGCCGCTTCATCCCACAATACCGCCAAATCAAAATAAGTTGTTGGTGGTAAGCAGTATGACTATCACCACCCACAAGTCTTTGTGTTCTACTCATGCATATCATTTACGCATAGACCTGGCTCGGATGCCACTATTGGGAAACATTCCAAGGAAAACAAAAAAAATTCCTACGCACACGCAAGATCTATCCATGGATATGCATAGCAATGAAGGGGAGAGTGTATCTACGTACCCTCGTAGACTGTAAGCGGAAGCGTTTAGTAATGCGGTTGATGTAGTCAAACATCTTCGCGATCCAACCGATCGAGTACCGAACATATGGCACCTCCGTGTTCAGCACACGTTCAGCTCGATGACGTCCACGCCTTCTTGATCCAATCGGACGACGAGGTAGAGGATGTGTTCCGGCAGCATGACAGTAAGTTGATGGTGACGATGATGCTATCTCTGTAGGGCTACGCCTAAGCATTACGAAAATATGACCGGGGGTGTAAACGGTGGAGGGGGACGCCGCACGCGGCTAAGCAATTGTCGTGGTTGTGCTAAGCGCCCCCTCCCACATATATATAGGTGGGGGATAGGGGAGAGGCCAAGGGGCGTCCCAAGTATGGCCAAATCCTACTTGGGGACTTCCCAAGCCACCCCCTTCCATATATAAGTGTGGGAGGAAGGTAAGAGGAGGAGCCCCCCCCCCTTTCCATTCTCTCGCGAGTAGGGAAAGGCAGGAGGGGCCACCCCTCCCCTTTGCTTCCCCTAGGGCTGGCCGGCCATGTAGACGGGTGCACCAGCCCCCAGGTGGGCTGCCTTGTCCCCTCCTTTGGCCCATTAAGCCCATACACTTACCGGGGGTGTCCGAAACACCTTCCGGTGACCCGATGACTACCCGGTGCACTCCGAAACTATTCCGGTCTCTGAATACCACCGTCCTATATATCCATCTTTACCTCTTGACCATTTCGAGACTCCCCGCCATGTCTGTGATCTCATCCGGGACTCCGAACAATGTTAGGTCACCAAATCATATAACTCATATAACACTATATCGTTAGCGAACGTTAAGTGTGCGGACCCTACGGGTTCGAGAACTATGTACACATGACTGAGACACCTCTCCGGTCAATAACCAATAGCGGAACCTGGATATATTGTCTCCTACATATTCTACAAAGACCTTTATCGGTCGAACCTTATGACAACATATGTAATTCCCTTTGTCCATCGATATGTTACTTGCCCGAGATTCGATCGTCGGTATCTTCATACCTAGTTCAATCTCGTTACCGGCAAGTCTTTTTATTCGGTCCGTAACACATCATCTTGCAACTAACTTCTTAGTCACAATGCTTGCAAGGCTTCTGAAGGAAATATGCCCTAGAGGCAATAATAAAGTTGTTATTTATATTTACTTATATCAAGTTAAATGTTTATTATTCATGCTAGAATTGTATTAATCGGAAACTTAGTACATGTGTGAATACATAGACAAACAGAGTGTCCCTAGTATGCCTCTACTTGACTAGCTCGTTAATCAAAGATGGTTAAGTTTCCTGGCCATAGACATGTGTTATCATTTGATGAACATCATCGCATCATTAGAGAATGATGTGATGGACAAGACCCATCCGTTAGCTTAGCATAATGATCGTTTAGATTTTCTGCTATTGCTTTCTTCATGACTTATACATATTCCTCTGACTATGAGATTATGCAACTCCCGAATACCGGAGGAACACCTTGTGTGCTATCAAACTTAACAACATAACTGGGTGATTATAAAGATGCTCTACATGTGTCTCCGATGATGTTTGTTGAGTTGGCATAGATCAAGATTAGGATTTGTCACTCCGTGTATTGGAGAGGTATCTCTGGGCCCTCTCGGTAATGCACATCACTATGAGCATTGCAAGCAATGCGACTAATGAGTTAGTCACGGGATGATGCATTATGGAACGAGTAAAGAGACTTGACGGTGACGAGATTGAACTAGGTATGATGATACCGACGATCGAATCTCAGGCAAGTAACATACCGATGACAAAGGGAGCAACGTATGTTGTTATGTGGTTTGACCGATAAAGATCTTCATAGAATATGTAGGAGCCAATATGAGCATCTAGGTTCCGCTATTGGTTATTGATCGGAGATATGTCTCGGTCATGTCTACATAGTTCTCGAACCCGTAGGGTCCGCACGCTTAACGTTCGATGATGATTTGTATTATGAGTTTCGTGTTTTGATGAACCGAAGTTTGTTCGGAGTCCCGGATGAGATCATGGACATGACGAGGAGTCTCGAATGGTCGAGACATAAATATTAATATATTGGAAGGATACATTCGGACACCGGAATGGTTCGGGTCGTTTCAGATAAGTTTCGGAGTACCGGGGGTTACCGGAACCTCCCCGGGAAGTTAATGGGCCACCACGGGCCTTAGTGGAGAAGAGAGTGGGCCGGCGAGGAGGTGGCGCCCCCCCTTGCCCAGTCCGAATTGGACAAGGGGAGGGGCGGCACCCCCTTCCTTCCTTCTCTCCTCTTCCTCCTTCCCTTCTTCTCCTAGTTGGAATAGGAAAGGGGGGGACCGAATCCTACTTGGACCGAGAGTCCAAGTAGGACCCCCCATGGCGCGCCCCCCTAGGGCCGGCCACCTCTCCTCCCCCCTTTATATACGTGGGAGGGGGCACCCCAAAGACACACCAAGTCTTCTCTTAGCCGTGTGCGGTGCCCCCCTCCACTGTTACACACCTCGATCATGTCGTCGTAGTGCATAGGTGAAGCCCTGCGCTGGTAACTTCATCATCACCGTCATCACGCCGTTGTGCTGACGGAACTCTCCCTTGTCCTCAACTGGATCAAGAGATCAAGGGACGTCATCGAGCTGAACGTGTGTTGAACACAGAGGTGTCGTACCTTCGGTGCTTGGATTGGTTGGATCGCGAAGACGTTCGACTACATCAACTGCGTTACTAAACGCTTCCGCTTTCGGTCTACGAGGGTACGTGGACACACTCTCCCCTCTCGTTGCTATGCATCTCCTAGATAGATCTTGCGTGATCGTAGGAAATTTTTTAAATACGGTTTTCCCCAACAGTGGCATTCGAACCAGGTCTATGCGTAGATGTTATATGCACGAGTAGAACACAATGAGTTGTGGGCGATAATAGTCATACTGCTTACCAGCAACGTCATGCTTTGATTCGGCGGTATTGTTGGATGAAGCGGCCCGGACCGGCATTACATGACCACGTTCATGAGACTGGTCCTACAGACGTGCTTTGCACACAGGTGGCTAGCGGGTGTCTGTTTCTCCAGCTTTATTTGAATCGAGTTTGACTACGCTCGGTCCTTGTTGAAGGTTAAAACAGCACATTTGAAGAAAAATTGTTGTGGTTTTGATGCGTAGGTAAGAATGGTCCTTGCTAGAATCCCGTAGCAGCCACGTAAAACTTGCAGCAACAAAGTAGAGGATGTCTAACTTGTTTTTGCAGGGCATGTTGTGATGTGATATGGTCAAGACGTGGTGATATAAATTGTTGTATGAGATGATCATGTTTTGTAACAGTTATCGGCAACTGGCAGGAGCGATATGGTTGCCGCTTTATGATACGTCTCCAACGTATCTACTTTTTCTCACGCTTTTCCTCTTTGTTTTGGACTCTAATTTGCATGATTTGAATGAAACTAACCCCAGACTGACGTTGTTTTCAGCAGAACTACCATGGTGTTGTTTTTGTGCAGAAATAAAAGTTCTCGGAATGGAACGAAACTTTGCGAGGATTTTTTATATCAATAATAAGAATTTCTGGAGCCAAGACCCACCAGAGAGGGGGCCCTGGGTGGGCACAACCCACCAGGGTGCACCCCCCTCTCCTAGCGTGCCCAGGTGGGTTGTACCCACCTGGTGGTCCCACTGACGGCCCCCCTGATACTATATTTCACATATTTCCAGAAAAAAAATCAGGGAGAAAGAATTATCGCGATCCATGAGACAGAGCCGCCGCCAAGCAATGTTCTTCCTCGGGAGGGCAGATCTGGAGTATGTTTGGGGCTCCGGAGAGGGGGGCCTTCGTTCTTCGTCATCACCAACCCTTCTCCATCGCCAATTCCATGATGCTCCCCAACGGGAGTGAGTAATTCCTTCGTAGGCTCGCTGGTCGGTGAGGAGTTGGATGAGATTCATCATGTAATGGAGTTAGTTTTGTTAAGGCTTGATCCCTAGTATCCATTGTGTTCTTAGATTGATGTTGCTATGACTTTGCCATGCTTAATGCTTGTCACTTTGGGCCCGGGTGCCATGATTTCAGATTTGAACCGTTTATGTTATTATCATTATATCCATGTTCTAGATCCGATCTTGCAAGTTATAGTCACCTACTACGTGTTATGATCCGGCAACCCTGGAATGACAACAACCGGGCCCACTCCCAGTGATGACCGTAGTTTGAGGAGTTCATGTATTCACTATGTGTTAATGCTTTGTTCCAGTTCTCTAATAAAAGGAGGCCTTAATACCCCTTAGTTTCCAATATGGACCATGCTGCCACGAGAGGGTAGGACAAAAGATGGCATGCAAGTTCTTTTAATAAAGCACGTATGACTATTTACAAAATACATGCCTACACTATATCAATGAACTGGAGCTAATGTCGTATCGCCCTAAGTTATAACTGTCACATGATGAATATCATCCAACAAGTCACCGATCCAATGCCTACGAATTTATCCTTACTGATCTTGCTGCGTTACTATTGCTATCGTCACTGTTATACTTGCTACAAACTACTGCTATCACTGTTACTTCTACCGTTGGTGCTATCACTATTATCAAAACTATCAAACTACTTTGCTACTGATCACTTTGCTGTAGATAATAAATCTCCAGGTGTGGTTGAATTGACAACTCAGCTGCTAATACCTTCAAATATTCTTTGGCTCCCCTTGTGTCAAATCTATAAATTTGAGTCGAATACTCTACCCACGAAAACTGTTGCGATCCCCTATACTTGTGGGTTATCAAGACCTTTTTCTGGCACCGTTGCCAGGGAGCATAGCTATATTTGTTGAGTCACTTGGGATTATTATCATATTATCACTATAAAGAATTCGAAGGATCCAAACACTAAGATATTTCCCTCAAGGACGAGGGGAAGTAAGAACTGCCATCCAGTTCTGCTTTAGATTCACCTTCTATTATGAATAAACTTGCAACACCATCACATGCTATTAATTCTGATATGTCACAAGTTATTGATGATGCTACTTCTACTATGAATGATGCTTATGATGATGCTAGTACCTTGCTTGATAATGATGATGTGCCACTTAGTGAATTTCTTGATAAACAAATTGCTAGAGTTATACAACATGATGTTGTTGAATCTGATGATGAGCTTGAAACTGAATCTCCTGAAACACCTGCTAGAACTAGCCTTCCTAGATATGAATTGCCTAAGGTACCGGAAGGTTATGTTATGAGTGAAGAAGCAAGTAGAGATATTCTTGCTTGTAATGATAGAGATGATCTAGAGAAATTACTACAAAAGTATAAAGAAAATCTCTGAATGCTAGAATGAAATGTGATCCTAAGTTTGCTACTTCACCTATCTTTTTGATGATAAGGATTATGAATTCTCTGTCGACCCAGAGTTGATTACTTTGGTTGAATCTGATCCTTTCCATGGTTATGAAACTGAAACTGTTGTGGCACATCTTACTAAGTTGAATGACATAGCCACCCTTTTTACTCATGATGAGAAAACTCGCTATTACTTTATTCTCAAATTATTTCCTTTCTCATTAAAGGGTGATGCTAAAGCTTGTACAATACTCTTGCTCCTGGTTGTGTGCGTAGTCCCCAGGATATGATTTATTACTTCTCTGAAAAATATTTTCCTGCTCATATGAAACAAGCTGCCTTACAGGAAATATTTAACTTTGCTCAAACTAAAGAAGAGAGTCTCCCACAAGCTTGGGGGAGGCTTTGCCAGTTACTTAATGCTTTGCCTGATCATCCTCTTAAGAAAAATGAAATGCTTGATATCTTCTATAATGGACTAACCGAGGCTTCTAGGTTCTTCCTAGATAGTTGTGCTGGTTGTGTTTTCAGGGAACGAACTATTGCTCAAACTAAAGAAATATTGAATAACATATTGAAAAACTATGATGATTGGACTATTCCTGAACCACCGCCTAAACCCACTCCGAAGAAGAGGGGTATATTATATCTTAGTCCCAAAGATATGCAAGAGGGCAAAGAAATCTATGAAGGAAAAAGATATTAAAGCTAAGGATGTTAAAATTTTACCTCCTATTGAAGAAATACATGGGCTTAATACACCACCAATGCCTAAGGTGGTAGAGGTAAATTCTCTTATGAATTTCAATGATAATGATAATCCTCACAATATGCATCCTAGTTAATGCCTTTATGAGTTTGAAAACTACATTAGAAAACAAGATCATTTCAATGCAAATGTTATGAAACAATTGAAATACAATTATGATATGACTGCTCGCTTGAGTGACTTGTTATTTAGAATATCAAATGATGTTATAGGTGTTGGAAAACATGCTTCTATGGTTCAAACTCAATTAGAACAGGTTGCTAAATCTCAAAGAGAATTGCTTGATGAAATGAATCATAATATGCATGACTTTGTTGTTAGAGTTGCAACTAGAGGAGGTAAAATGACTCAAGAACCACTTTATCCTAAGGGACACGCTAAAAGAATTGAACAAGATTCACAAAGAGCTAACACTAGTGCACCTAGTCCTTCTAGAAAGAAAAAGAAAAATGATAGGACTTTGCACACTTCTAGTGAACCTGAAATAGAAAACCTCTTGATAATGAAAATGAAGTTTCTATCTCTGATGCTGAAACTCAATCTGGTAATGAACACTCACATAATGATAATAAAAAAGATAGTGATGAGGTTCATGAAGACTCTCAACCAACCAATGAAAAAGAACCAGACAATGATGTTGAGATAGAACCACCTATTGATCTTGATAACCCACAAGCTAAAAACAAAAGATATGACAAAAGAGACTTTGTGGCTAGAAAACACGGTAAAGAAAGAGAACTGTGGGTTCAAAAACCTATGCCTTTTCCACCCAAGTCAACTAAAAAGAATAATGATGAAGAATTTGAACGCTTTGCTGAAATGCCGAGGCTAGTCTTTTTGCGTACTCGCTTGACTGATATCTTGAAAATGCCTCCAAATGCAAAGTATATGAAAGAAATCATCACAAATTAGAGAAAAATACCGGAAGCTGAAATCTCCACTATGCTGGCTAATTATACTTTTAAAGATGGAGTACCTAAAAACTTGGAGATTCAGGAATACCAACTATACCTTGCTCTATCAAAAAGAATTATGTGAAAACTGCTTTCTATGATTTAGGAGCTGGTGTTAGTGTTATGCCTTTCTCTTTGTATAAAAGACTTGACTTGAATAAACTCACACCTACTGAAATATCTTTGCAAATGGCTGACAAATCAACTGCCATACCTATCGGTATCTGTGAGGATGTGCCCATTGTTGTTGCTAATGTTACTATTTTGACTGACTTTGTTATACTTGAGATGCCCGAGGACGACAACATGTCGATTATCCTTGGTAGACCCTTCTTGAATACTGCAGGGGCTGTTATTGATTGCAATAAAAGCAAGGTCACTTTTCATATTAACGGTAATGAGCATACGGTGCACTTTCCGAAGAAACAATTCCAAGTGAATGGTATTAATGTTATTGAAAAATCTCCGACAATCACTATTGGAAGTTTTCAAATACCTCTACCTACTGCCAAAAAGAAATATGAAATGCTTATTGTTGGGGAAATGCATATCCCCATTGAGGTAACTTAGTGATTTACAAAAGTTCTTCGGTTTCATGCTAATCGAAAGTGGTTGTTAATAAGACTTGATCAACCTTATTAATGGATCATTTTTGAACGGTATGAAGTTGATGAATTTAGTAAGCACTAATTTTTGTCCCTACTTTTTATTCTCTATTTTTATTAGTTAAATAAAATAAAATGCCATGTCTAGTCTGTTTTGTGAATTTCCCGTGCAATAAAAATGACCCAAAAATAAAAGTTCTCAGAATGCCCTGAAAATTTAACACGATTTTTTCTGAATATTTGAGAATTATTGGTGCAAATAAAATCAGAGGGAGGTGCACCAGGTGGGCACAACCCACCTGGGTGCGCCAGCACCCCCAGGCGCACCCTGGTGAGTTGTGGTCCCCACGTGGGCCCCCTCACTTACTTCTTCATACCACATCATCACTTACCTCCAGAAAAAAATCCCCATTGCTCTCTCTCCAGTGTTCTTGAGCTCAAACCCGTGGATTTCGATCTTGTTGCTCGAAGCTCCATTTTCGAAACTGTTTCAGGGGATTGTTGCTTGGTATGTGACTCCATCATTTGTCCAATTAGTTTTTGTTTTTGTTGCTTATACTTTGAATAATTAGCTACTCTTGGTGATGTTGTAGATGTGCTTGCATGTTGAATTCTTAGTGTTCTAAGTTGTTTGAATGCTTGTTATGGCCTCTATGTATCCCTATGAGTAGTTGCTATCAATCTTACAAAGTTTTGTTGACAAATTTTTGTCACTCCAAAATTTTATTTTCAGAAAATTGTACGTGGACATGAATATCTTCAGGAAGTTTGGCTCTAAGAAGAACTCCAAGGGTGTTATTGGGGAGTCTTCTGACAATGATCTCCACCCTCGGAGGTTGGCGGAAGTACGGCCGTGCGAATGGCTGCACACCCCATTCCTACAAGAGGCTGGAATTCTTGAGGAGTTCATGCAATACATTACTAACGCCGGTCTCTCTGACTTCATCGCAGATGAGTGTGACCAGCACCAAATCCTCACAAACATCTTTGTTCAGAGCTTTACTTTCTTGCCTAGAAATAATGGCCCTGAAGTGAGCTTTGATTTATATGATGAAAACCATCAGATACCACTTACTGAGTTTTGTGACATATGCATGATCCCGTCTGATGGGAGCTTGGCTGAGCCTAGGCCGGCTGGGTTTGAGGATTTTTATCGCACTGTGACAGTGGGTGACTAGAGAGGAGTGTCAGACACTACGGATGCTAGCATACACTTTCCTGTCATACATTATTTTGCTTTATTTGTTACTAAGTGCTTGCTTGCTAGAAAGAAAGTAGGTGCGCTCAGTGAACTAGACTTTGTTGTTTTACGCCGAGCACTAGAGGCGACAACACCTATAGCTTGGGAGCTATTGTGGCTCGTCGCCTCCATCTGAATAAATCACAGGGTGAAATGCATGGTGGGATTTATGCTACTCGTTTGGTGGCTCACTTCGAGGTTGAGATACGCCCTCATGATTTCCCTCTGACCAAAGTTTACCTAGACCGTGCAGCCATGGATCACCACCATTTTACTAATATCGAATCTCCTCACATCCCTATTCCGTATAACCCGGTTTTTAGTGTGAGGACTCGTGATGTTATTCCATTGCCTTCTCCTGCTTTGTTTGATTCTGTTGCTAGGGGCGGATATAGGATTATGCCTACAAACATCATCGCCTACCAGAACGCTCAGGCTGCTGCTGAGGTAGCACACCAGGCACCTCCGTGGTGGGATGAGTGGATGCCCGCTCCTCAGGATCCATACTACCCTCTAGGCTACTGATGGACTACCAAGTTAGGCCAAAAGCCTAAGCTTGGGGGAGTACGTGTTTCCTCCGACTTTACATTCTTGTCCATTTATTCTATTTGTCGGTGCTCACAATTTTTCATTGTATCATCCATGCTTAGATTTATTTTCTTGCTCTCTTCTTGTGTGTTTGTTAAAACTTTAGAAAAACCAAAAAAATAGTTATAGTTAATTTAATTTCTATGCATTGCTTAGTAGTAGTACTAAAAAGAAAATCCAAAAAGATTTCCTTGTTCTTCTTTTGCTTGTTGGGAGCTTTCCCGTGTGAATAGTTTTTCTCGTTTTTGCTTTTCCCTTATTTGCTTGCTTAAGAAAACAAAAAACTCCAAAAATATTTCAGTGTGTTTCTTTGAAATTCTTTTCTTTTATTCGAGTTGTACCGAGGAGAAGACCACGATGAAAATGTTGAGTGACTCTCAAATGAATAATTGTTGAACTAATAAAGAACCCATTTTACTTTGTCTTCTCCTATTGAATAAAATGTTTGAAGATTCCATCTTAGTCCATGGCGCTCTTGCACTATTATTATTTTCATATCATTCGGTCGTTCAAGTGAAAGGCAATAATGACAACATTCAATGAACTGGCCGTGGCAAAGAGAAACTGGTATGAACTCGACTTGTTTTGTCTGTGTAAATATGTTTAACCTAGTGCCCATGATTTAGCCCATTATGATTAAACATGTTTGCAATGACAATTAGAGATTATAGTTTCTCATGCCATGCATAAGTAGCTGGGAGTTGATAATGATTTATCTTGGATATCAACATAGCGTTAAAATGATTGTGATGTAGTATGATGATATGGTATCCTCCTCTGAATGTTCAAGTGGCTTGACTTGGTACATGTTCATGCATGTAGTTGAATCAAAACCAACATAGCCTCTATAATGTTTATGTTCATGGTGTTCATATCCTACTCATGCTACTGTCCAATGTTACTTACGCATAATGCATGGTTATGATCGTTGTTGCTCTCTAGCTGGCCGCTTCTCAATCTTAATTGCTAGCCTTCACCTATACTAAGTGGGAATTCTGCTTGTACATCAAAAACCTTGAACCCAAAGTTATTCCAGATGAGTCCACCATGCCTACCTATATACGGTATTACCCTGCCGTCCTAAGTAAATTTGCATGTGCCACCTCTAAAAACTTCTAAAAAATTATCCGTTTTGTGTGCCTGGATCGTTCATGGAACGATAAGAGGTGGTCGATATCTTCCGTGCTAAGTGGGTTATTCTTAGGTCGAGTGTTTATTCACTCGCCATTGCGCGAGAAAATGGGCGGCAATAGAGATGCCCAGTCCCAAACTGTAAAATACAAAAAGATTTCATCTCTTAAATAATCAAACAAAAACTACTAATGGAGTCAAAACCTTTACTTTTACCACTTGCGAACCGCCACTAGCGTTCTTACCATGGAAGATGTTGATAACTGAAGGTCGTGAAGTGAATAAGAAGGGTGCATGTCTCGAAATATCATTTATCTCTGTTTTAAAAACTGAGCTCTGGCACCTCTGCAAATCACTGCTTCCCTCTACGAAGGGACTTTCTATTTAATTTTATGTTGTGTCATCACCTTCTAAAAAACAAGCGCCAGAAACTGAGTAGAGCCAGCGGTCATGATTTATGCATTGTGTGTAGCTAATGTTGGGTGCATCATGACTGGATCTTTTCTACCATGAATTACAATGTTTAGTCGCTGCTTGAACTTTGGAGGTGCTCTGCATTTATGTTTTGCAGTCTCAGAAAGGGCTAGTGAGATACCATTATTGTCATATTATATCATGGTTGTTTTGACAATGTGTTGCCATTTAAGATATCTTATTATTGCTTGCTAGCTGATTATGTCATTGATATGCGTCATTATAATCTATAAGAGTTATTGTCGACACAGTTAGTTATAATGTTTGCTGAAAACCTGGCTGTTGTTTAAGCTTATTTATGCAAACAAGAGCAAAAGAGTTCGTAAAAGTTTTTCTTTCTCACTTTCAGTTTATCAATTGAATTGCTTGAGGACAAGCAAAGGTTTAAGCTTGGGGAGTTGATACGTCTGCAACGTATCTACTTTTTCTCACGCTTTTCCTCTTGTTTTGGATTCTAATTTGCATGATTTGAATGAAACTAACCCCGAACTGATGTTGTTTTCAGCAGAACTACCATGGCGTTGTTTTTGTGCAGAAATAAAAGTTCTCGAAATGGAATGAAACTTTGTGAGGATTTTTTTATATCAATAATAAGAATTTTTGGAGCCAAGACCCACCAGAGAGGGGCCCCTGGGTGGGCACAACCCACCAGGACGCGCCCCCTCTCCTGGCGCGCCCAGGTCGGTAGTACCCACCTGGTGGCCCCACCGACGACCCCCTTGATACTATAAATTCACATATTTCCAGAAAAAATCATGGAGAAAGAATTATCATGATCCACGAGACGAAGCCGTCACCAAGCCCTATTCTTCCTCGGGAGGGCAGATCTGGAGTCCGTTTGAGGCTCCGGAGAGGGGTATCTTCGTTCTACGTCATCACCAACCCTTCTCCATCGCCAATTACATGATGCTCCCCATAGGGAGTGAGTAATTCCTTCGTAGGCTCGCTGGCCAGTGAGGAGTTGGATGAGATTCATCATGTAATCGAGTTAGTTTTGTTAGGGCTTGATCCCTAGTATCCAGTATGTTCTGAGATTGATGTTGCTATGACTTTGCCCTCCTTAATGCTTGTCACTTTGGGCCCGGGTGCCAAGATTTCAGATCTGAACCGTTTATGTTATCATCATTATATCCATGTTCTAGATCCGATCTTGCAAGTTATAGTCACCTACTACGTGTTATGATCCGGCAACCCCGGAGTGACAACAACCGGGCCAACTCCGAATGATGACCATAGTTTGAGGAGTTCATGTATTCACTATGTGTTAATGCTTTGTTCCAGTTCTCTATGAAAAGAAGGCCTTAATATCCCTTAGTTTCCAGTATGGACCACGTTGCCACAGGACGGTAGGACAAAAGATGTCATGCAAGTTCTTTTAATAAAGTACGTATGACTATTTACGGAATACATGCCTACATTATATCGATGAACTGGAGCTAGTACCGTATCGCCCTAGGTTATAACTGTCACATGATGAATATCATCCAACAAGTCACCAATCCAATGCATACGAATTTATCCTTATTGATCTTGCTGCGTTACTATTGCTATCATCACTATTACACTTGCTACAAACTACTGCTATCATTGTTACTGTTACCGTTGCTGTTGTCACTATTATCAAAACTATCAAACTACTTTGCTACTGATCACTTTGCTGCAGATAATTAATCTCCAGGTGTGGTTGAATTGACAACTCAGCAGCTAATACCTTCAAATATTCTTTGGCTCCCCTTGTGTCGAATCTATAAATTTGGGTCGAATACTCTACCCTCGAAAATGGTTGCGATCCCCTATACTTGTGGGTTATCACTTTATTGTATGAAATGCAATCGCCATGTAATTGCTTTACTTTATCACTAAGCGGAAGCGATAGTTGTAGAAGCAATAGTTGGCGAGACGACAACAATGCTACGATGGAGATCAAGGTGTCAAGACGGTGACGATGGTGATCATGACGGTGCTTTGGAGATGGAGATCAAAGGCACAAGATGATGATGGCCATATCATATCACTTATTATGATTGCATCCTATGTTTATCTTTTATGTATATTATTTTGCTTAGTACGGCGGTAGCATTATAAGATGATCTATCACTAAATTTCAAGGTACAAGTGTTCTCCCTTAGTATGCACCGTTGCTACAGTTCGTCGTGCTGAGACACCACGTGATGATCGGGTGTGATAAGCTCTACGTTCACATACAATGGGTGGAAGCCAGTTTTGCACAAGCAGAATACTCAGGTTAAACTTGACGAGCCTAGAATATGCAGATATGGCCTCGAAACACTGAGACTGAAAGGTCAAGCGTGAATCATATAGTAGAAATGATCAACATAGTGATGTTCACCATTGAAAACTTCTCCATCTCACGTGATGATCGGACATGGTTTAGTTAATCTTCTTGATAATAGTGTCATTGACAGAGTTCTTCAATACTGCCACCAAGCTACAAAAGCTTCATGATGAACTTTAATATGCAAGGGATGGATAAGACAATTCCCGAGCTCTTCGCAATGCTAAAGGCTGCGGAGGTAGAAATCAAGAAGGAGCATCAAGTGTTGATGGTCAAAAAGACCACTAGTTTCAAGAAGAAGGGCCAAGGGAAGAAGGGGAACTTCAAGAAGAATGGCAAGCAAGTTGTTGCTCAAGTGAAGAAGCCCAAGTCTGGACCTAAGCCTGAGACTGAGTGCTTCTACTGCAAAGGGAATGGTCACTGGAAGCGGAACTGCCCCAAGTATTTGGCGGATAAGAAGGATGGCAAAGTGAAAGGTATATTTGATATACATGTTATTGATGTGTATGTTACTAATGCTTGTAGTAGTGCCTAGGTATTTGATATTGGTTCTGTTTCTCATATTTGCAACTCGAAACAGGGAAAACGGATTAAACGAAGATTGGCTAAGGACGAGGTGACGATGCGCGTGGGAAATGGTTCCAAAGTCGATGTGATCGCCGTCGGCACGCTCCCTCTACATCTATCTTCGGGATTAGTTTTAGACCTGAATAATTGTTATTTGGTGCCAACGTTAAGCATGAACATTATATCTGGATCTTGTTTCATGCAAGACGGTTATTCATTTAAATCAGAGAATAATGGTTCTTCTATTTATATGAGTAATATCTTTTATGGTCATGCACCCTTGATGAGTGGTCTATTTTTGTTGAATCTCAATAGTAGTGCTACACATATTAATAGTATTGAAGCCAGGTCATATTGGTGTAAAGCGCATGAAGAAACTCCATGCTGATGGGCTTTTGGAATCACTTGATTATGAATCACTTGATGCTTGCGAACCATGCATCATGGGCAAGATGAATAAGACTCCGTTCTCCGGAACAATGGAGCGAGCAACAGACTTATTGGAAATAATACATATTGATGTATGCGGTCCGATGAGTGTTGATGCTCGCGGCGGGTATCGTGATGAGACCTTCTCACCCTTAGCGGTGCTTAAGTCCAAGGAGTTGACTATGATTAGACCTTCTCACCCTTAGCGGTGCTTAAGTCCGTCTGAATCATGTTAGCAATTGCCGCATTTTATGATTATGAAATTTGGCAAATGGATGTCAAAACTGCATTCCTTAATGGATATCTTAAAGAAGAGTTGTATATGATGCAACCAGAAGGTTTTGTCGATCCAAAAGGTGCTAACAAAGTGTGCAAGCTCCAGCGATCCATTTCTGGACTGGTGCAAGCCTCTCGGAATTGGAATGTACGCTTTGATAGTGTGATCAAAGCATATGGTTTTATACAGACTTTTGGATAAGCCTGTATTTACAAGAAAGTGAGTGGGAGCTCTGTAGCATTTCTGATATTATATGTGGACGACATATTGTTGATCGGAATGATACTGGAATTTCTGAATGCCATAAAAAGGATACTTGAATAAGGAATTTTCAACTCAAAGACCTTCGGTGAAGCTGCTTCATATACCGGGAATCCAATTTCACAGAGAACCAAGGCTCATCAAAGAGATGCTTCAATTCCCGATCCGCGATCAAGTCAAGGAGGGAGACATAGAGATTGCAATATAATACGGATCTGAATGTTGCAGACCCATTGACTAGCCTCTCTCACGAGCAAAAACCATGAATCAGCACCTAAGACTCAATGGGTGTTAGAATCATTACTATGGTACATCTAGATTATTGACTCTAGTGGCAAGTGTGGAGACTGAAAGGAATATGCCCTATGAGGCAATAATAAAGTTGTTATTTATATTTCCTTATATCATGATAAATGTTTATTATTCATGCTCGAATTGTATTAACCGAAAACTTAGTAAATGTGTGAATACATAGACAAACAGAGTGTCCCTAGTATGCCTCTGCTTGACTAGCTCGTTAATCAAAGATGGTTAAGTTTCCTGACCATAGACATGTGTTGTCATTTGATGAACGGGATCACATCATTAGATAATGATGTGATGGACAGGACCCATCTGTTAGCTTAGCATAATGATCGTTTAGTTTTTCTGCTATTTCTTTCTTCATGACTTGTACATATTCCTCTAACTATGAGATTATGCAACTCCGGAATGCCGGAGGAACACCTTGTGTGCTATCAAACATCACAACGTAATTGGGTGATTATAAAGATGCTCTACAGGTGTTTTTGATGGTTTTTGTTGAGTTGGCATAGATCAAGATTAGGATTTGTCACTCCATGTATCGGAGGGGTATCTCTGTGCCCTCTCAGTAATGCACATCACTATGAGCCTGGCAAGAAATGTGACTAATGAGTTAGTCACGGGATGATGCATTGCAGAACGAGTAAAGAGACTTGCCGGTGACGAGATTGAACTAGGTATGATGATACCGACGATCGAATCTCGGGCAAATAACATACCAATGACAAAGGGAACAGCGTATGTTGTTATGCGGTTTGACCGATAAAGATCTTCGTAGAATATGTAGGAGCCAATATGAACATCTAGGTTTCGCTATTGGTTATTGACCGGAGATATGTCTCGGTCATGTCTACATAGTTCTCGAACCCGTAAGGTCCGCAAGCTTAACACGTTCGATGATGATTTGTATTATGATTTTCGTGTTTTGATGAACCGAAGTTTGTTCGGAGTCCCGAATGAGATCACGGACATGATGAGGAGTCTCGAAATGGTC
This sequence comes from Triticum aestivum, assembly GCF_018294505.1. Taxonomy (NCBI): domain Eukaryota; kingdom Viridiplantae; phylum Streptophyta; class Magnoliopsida; order Poales; family Poaceae; genus Triticum; species Triticum aestivum. The sequence continues at coordinate 325,922,175 of NC_057794.1, forward strand.
GAGACATAAAGATTCATATATTGGAAGGCTACATTCGGACACCGGAATGGTTTGGGTCTTTTCGGATAAGTTTCGGAGTACCTAGGGTTACCGGACCTCCCCCCCCCCCCGGAGGTTAATGGGCCACCATGGGCCTTAGTGGAGAGGAGAGAGGGACGGCCAGGAGCTGGCGCGCGCCCCCTGAGGGAGTCCTGGACTAAGGGGTCCTTGGGTGTCCGATCTATTAGATATGGGCCGGATTGATGGGCCGCAAGGATACAAAGACCGAAGACTCTGCTCGTATCCGGATAGGACTCTCCTTGGCGTAGAAGGCAAGCTTGGCGATCAACTATGAAGATTCCTTTCTCTGTAACCGACCTTGTGTTACCCTAGATCCCTCCTGTGTCTATATAAACTAGAGGGCTAGGTCCGTAGATAGATCCGGATAACCATAATCATAGCCAGGCTAGACTTTTAGGGAGCCATTACGATCTCGTGGTAGATCAACTCTTGTAATACTCATATTCATCAAGATCGATCAAGCAGGAAGTAGGGTATTACCTCCATAGAGAGGGCCCGAACCTAGGTAAACATTGTGTCCCCCTGATACGTCTCCAACGTATCTATAATTTTTGATTGCTCCATGCTATATTATCTACTGTTTTGGACTATATTGGGCTTTATTTTCCACTTTTATATTATTTTTGGGACTAACCTATTAACCGGAGGCCCAGCCCAGAATTGCTGTTTTTTGCCTATTTTAGTGTTTCGGAGAAACAGAATATCAAACGGAGTCCAAACGGAATAAAACCTTCAGGAACGTGATTTTCTCACCGAACGTGATCCAGGAGACTTGGACCCTACTCCAAGGAGTCAAAGAGGAGGTCACGAGGGTGCCCCCCCCCTAGGGCGCACCCCCTGCCTCGTGGGCCCCTCGGTGCTCCACCGACGTACTCCTTCCTCCTATATATACCTACATACCCCCAAACGATCAGAACAGGAGCCAAAAACCTAATTCCACCGCCGCAACTTTCTGTATCCACGAGATCCCATCTTGGGGCCTGTTCCGGAGCTCCGCCATAAGAGGGACGTCATCACGGAGGGCTTCTACATCATCCTAGCCCCTTCGATGAAGTGTGAGTAGTTTACCTCAGACCTTCGGGTCCATAGTTAGTAGCTAGATGGCTTCTTCTCTCTTTTTGGATCTCAATACAAAGTTCTCCCCCTCTCTTGTGGAGATCTATTCGATGTAATCTTCTTTTTGCGGTGTGTTTGTTGAGACCGATGAATTGTGGGTTTATGATCAAGTCTATCTATGAATAATATTTGAATCTTCTCTGAATTCTTTTATGTATGATTGGTTATCTTTGCAAGTCTCTTCGAATTATCCGTTTGGTTTGGCCAACTAGATTGGTAGTTCTTGCCATGGGAGAAGTGCTTAGCTTTGGGTTCGATCTTGCGGTGTCCTTTCCCAGTGACAGAAGGGGCAGCAAGGCACGTATTGCATCATTGCCATCGAGGATAACAAGATGGGGTTTATTTCATATTGCATGAATTTATCTCTCTACATCATGTCATCTTGCTTAAGGCGTTACTCTGTTTTTAACTAAATACTCTAGATGCATGCTGGATAGCGGTCGATGAGTGGAGTAATAGTAGTAGATGCAGAATCGTTTCGGTCTACTTGTCACGGACGTGATGCCTATATACATGATCATGCCTAGATATTCTCATAACTATGCTCAGTTCTATCAATTGCTCAACAGTAATTTGTTTACCCACCGTAGAATACTTATGCTCTTGAGAGAAGCCACTAGTGAAACCTATGGCCCCCGGGTCTATTCTCATCATATCAATCTACATCACTTTAATCTTGCTTTGTTTTTACTTTGCCTTTACTTCTCACTTTGCATCTTTATACCAGAAATACCAAAAAAATATTATATCTATCAGATCTCACTCTCGTAAGTGACCGTGAAGGGATTGACAACCCCTAATCGCGTTGGTTGCGAGTAGCTATCATTTTGTGCAGGTACGAGGGACTTGAGCGTGGCCTCCTACTGGATTGATACCTTGGTTCTCAAAAACTGAGGGAAATACTTACTCTACTCTGCTGCATCATCCTTTCCTCTTCAGGGAAATCCAACGCAAGCTCAAGAGGTAGCAAGAAGAATTTCTGGCGCCGTTGCCAGGGAGTCTACGCAAAAGTCAACATACCAAGTACCCATCACAATCCCTATCTCTCGCATTACATTATTTGCCATTTGCCTCTCTTTTTCCTCTCCCCCACTTCACCCTTGCCGTTTTATTCGCCCTCTCTCTCTATCCTCCCTCTCTTTTTCGTTTGCCTTTTTCTTGCTTGCTTGTCGTCATGGCTAGTCTCATATCTTCTCCATTGTCTCCCGAGAGTGAAGTTCTAAATTTTAAACAAAGGGGGGAGAAAACCTAAAAGATGCTTGGTATAGAATTTGCAATGCTCAAAATAGATCTACCAGGAAGCAATCTACTTTAGTTCTTCTTTGCAATTTTTATATAGGTGTTAATCCTTGGAATAGATATATCCTCGATACCATTACCGGAGGGAACTTCTTGGGTAGCCATACTTTTGATTCTTATAATGCTATGTTAGATTTATTTGGCTCACCACCTCTTTTGGTTAATGGAACCATGTTAACTTTAGAGCATGTTATGCAAAGACTTGAACTTATTGAAAATAAAGTTGCTACTATTGAATTAATTGAAAAACTAGATAAAAAGATCCACAATTAAATTACTCAATATGGATCTAAGGTAGGAATGACTTTGAAAAATATTAAGGAAAAGGAACCCATAGTTAATGAGAAGATAAACTTAGATTCTACTAGAATTGATAAACTTGAGGGTATCATTACAAACTTGGGAACCGCTTTTTCTTCCGTAAAGAATACTCCAAGTCCTCCTACTAAAATTGCCAAGCTTATGTATGTTCCTAAAAAAAGGGTGAATCATCTAGTAAGGACACTATGGATCTTAAATCTATAAGTATTCATCCCAATCTTTTTGCTATCATTAAGGAACCAATTGCTACAAATGAATTTTTTGATCTTGTGCCTAAAAGTTTGATAATCCCTAGAAAGAAAGAAATTCCTAAGGGAAATAGATGCCTCATCGAAGAATTGCCTACCAAAGATGGCAATACCTAGATCTATCCTCGCTTGTATGCCTAGCTAGGGGCGTTAAACGATAGCGCTTGTTGGGAGGCAACCCAATTTTATTTTTATTCCTTGCCTTTTGCTCCTGTTTATTAATAAATAAATTGCCTAGCATATTTTTTGGTTGTGTTTTTTGTGTTTAATTAGTGTTTGTGCCAAGTAGAACCGTTGGGAAGACTTGGGGAAAGTCTTGTTGAACTTGCTGTAAAAAACAGAAACTTTAGCGCTCATGAGAACTGCTGTAATTTTTATTTAAAGAGTGATATTTAGTTAATTCTTTTTGCAGAAGATTAATAGATAAATTCCTGACGTCCAGAAATTTATTTTATAATTTTTGGGGTTCCAGATCTTGCGCTAGCTACAGATTACTACAGACTGTTCTGTTTGTGACAGATTCTGCTTTTTGTGTGTTGTTTGCTTATTTTGATGAATCTATAAAAGTAAAATAGTTTATAATCCATAGACAAGTTGGAATACATTAGGTTTAACACCAATATAAATAAAAAATGAGTTCATTACAGTACATTGAAGTGGTCTTTTGTTTTCTTTCGCTAACGGAGCTCACGAGTTTTCTACTTTAAGTTTTGTGTTGTGAAGATTTCAAGTTTTGGGTGAATTCTTGTGATGGATTATGGAACAAGGAGTGGCAAGAGCCTAAGCTTGGGGATGCCCATGGCACCCCCAAGATAATCCAAGGACACCAAAAAATCGAAGCTTGGGGATGCCCCGGAAGGCATCCCCTCTTTCGTCCACTTCCATCGGTAATTTACTTGGAGCTATATTTTTATTCACCAACATGATATGTGTTTTGCTTGGAGCGTCTTGTATTATTTGTGTCTTTGTGTTTTAGTATGCCACAATCATCCTTTCTGTACACACCTTTTGAGAGAGCCATACATGAATTAGAATTTGATAGAATACTCTATGTGCTTCACTTATATCTTTTGAGCTATGTAGTTTTGCTCTATGTGCTTCACTTATATCTTTTGAGCATTATAATTTTGCTCTATGTACTTCACTTAGATCTTTTAGAGCACGGTGGTGGATTTGTTTTAAAGAAACTATTAATCTCTCATGCTTCACTTAAATTATTTTGAGAGTCTCTTAATAGCATGGTAATTGGCTTAATAATAATATGCTTGGTATTCAAGATTTGTGAAACTTTCTTTTGAGTGTGTTGAATACTAAGAAAAGATTGAAGCATGATAATTGTTTTGAGATATGGAGGTGATAATATCAAGGTCATGCTAGTTGAGTAGTTGTGAATTTAAAGAATACTTGTGTTAAAGTTTGTGATTCCCGTAGCATGCACGTATGGTGAACCGTTATGTGATGAAGTCGAAGCATGATTTATTTATTGATTGTCTTCCTTATGAGTGGCGGTCGGGGATGAGCGATGGTCTTTTCCTACCAATCTATCCCCCTAGGAGCATGCACGTAATACTTTGCTTTGATAACTTCTAGATTTTTGCAATAAGTATATGAGTTCTTTATGACTAATGTTGAGTCCATGGATTATACGCACACTCACCCTTCCACCTTTGCTAGCCTCTCTAATACTGCGCACCTTTCGCCGGTATCATACACCTACCATATACCTTCCTCAAAACAGCCACCATACCTACCTATTATGGCATTTCCGTAGCCATTCCGAGATATATTGCCATGCAACTTTCCACCATCTAGTTCATCATGACACATTCATAATTGTCATATTGCTTAGCATGTTCATGTAGTTGACATAGTATTTGTGGCAAAGCCACCGTTCATAATTTCTTCATACTTGTCACTCTTGATTCATTGCATATCCCGGTACACCACCGAAGGCATCCATATAGAGTCATACTTTGTTTTAGAATCGAGTTGTAATCATTGAGTTGTAAATAAATAAAAGTGTGATGATCATCATTTAATAGAGCATTGTCCCAATAAAAAAAGAGAGAGAAAGGCCAAAGTAAAAAAGAAGGCCCAAAAAAAGGGAAATGCTACTATCCTTTTACCACACTTGTGCTTCAAAGTAGCACCATTATCTTCATAGTAGAGAGTCTCTCATGTTATCACTTTCATATACTAGTGGGAATTTTACATTATAGAACTTGGCTTGTATATTCCAATGATGGGCTTCCTCAAATTGCCCTAGGTCTTCGTGAGCAAGCAAGTTGGATGCACACCCACTTAGTTTCTTTTTGATCTTTCATACATTTATAGATCTAGTGCATCCGTTGCATGGCAATCCCTACTCACTCTGTAACACCCTCGATGCGACTATAGCTCCCACGTGTCGAGGCACGACTTAGAGACATAATCGCATTGAAGGCATATGTCGCAAGTTAGGCAATCTTCACAACATCCCATGTAATATAAATAATAAAGGGGAGATAACATAGTTGGCTTACACTCGCCACGTCAATCAAGTACATAAATAACATTATAACATCCAAACACTCATGGACCGACTACGGCGCCAAAATAAAAGATAACCCAACATGTGACACGGTCCCGATCACCCACAACTGGGCACCACAACTGATCATCAGGAAAGGAAACATAGTATCGTTGAGAGTCCTTGTCGAACTCCCACTTGAGCTCAAGCGCGTCACCTGGAGCGGAATCGTCCAGCCCTGCATCTGGTTTAATAGTAATCTGTGAGCCACAGGGACTCAGCAATCTCGCACCCTCGCGATCAAGACTATTTAAGCTTATAGGTAAGGCAAGGTAAATATATGTGGAGCTGCGGCAAGCGACTATCATATATGGTGGCTATCCTGTTCACGAAAGAGAGCGAGAAGAGAAGGCAAAGCGCGAACACATAACTAAAGAGGGCAAACCTGCGGCAAGCATTACTCCAACACCGTGTCCACTTCCCGGACTCCGTCGAGAAGAGACCATCACGATAACTCACACTGTTGATTCATTTTAAAATAAGTTAAGGTTCAAGTTATCTACAACCGGACATTAACAAATTCCCATCTGCCCATAACCGCGGGCACGGCTTTCGAAAGTTCAAAACCCTGTAGGGGAGTCCCAACTTAGCCCATGACAAGCTCTCACGGTCAACGAAGGAATAGACCTCCTCCCAAGACATTCCGATCAGACTCGGTATCTCGGTTCTTCAAGACACTTCGATAGGTTAAAACAAGACCAGCAACACCGCCTGAATGTGCTGACAAATCCTGATAGGAGCTGCACATATCTCGTTCTCAGGGCACATTCAGATGAGCGCTCCATACAACTAAAACCAAACCTCGAGTTTCCCCGAGGGGGCACTGCACAGGACTCTAGTTTGGACCAACACTCAGAGGAGCACTGGCCCAGGGAGGCTAAAATAAGATGACCCTCCGGCTCCGGAAACCCAAGGGAAAAAGAGGCTAGGTGGCAAATGGTAAAACCAAGGTTGGGCATTGCTGGAAAAGCTTTAATCAAGGCGAACTATCAAGGGGTTCCCATTATAACCCAACCGCGTAAGGAATGCAAAATCCGGGAACATAACACCGATATGACGGAAACTAGGGCGGCAAGAGTGGAACAAAACACTAGGCGAGAGGCCGAGCCTTCCACCCTTTACCAAGTGTATAGATGCATTAAGATAACAAGATAATATAATGATATCCCAACAAGTAAATAAATGTTCCAACAAGGAACGGTCTCCAATCTTCACCTGCAAGTAGCAACGCTATAAGAGGGGCTGAGCAAAGCGGTAACATAGCCAATCAACGGTTTGCTAGGACATGGTGGGTTAGAGGTTTGACATGGAAATTTGGGAGGCTTGAAAGCAAGTGGTAGGCATCGTAGCATTGGCATAGCAAAAGAGCGAGCATCTAGCAAAGCAAAGATAGTAGTGATTTCGAGGGTATGATCATCTTGCCTGCAAAGTGGTCAGAGTTGACTGGATCCTCGAAAGCAAACTCAACGGGCTCCTCATTAGCGAACTCGTCTCCCGGCTCTATCCAAACAAGACAAACACGCAACAAGGACACAATCAACCACGTGCAAGGATCAAACAATATGATGCAAGGATGGTATGCTATGCGGGATGCGATGCGGGATGCATATGCAAGATTTGACAAGGGATGCATAAACATGGCCTCAACATGGAAATCCAAGTGTGCCACTGGAAATATGATATGAAATCGCTTGAAAACAATATCAAGAACGCCGGAATCGGAGTTACGGTTTGGAAATGGCAAGCGATTCAAATATGACACTGGTCTGCGATCTACAGCAAGTAGCCATCTAAATGCAAAGAGATGAACAAGCTACAGGACCCAAACATGGCATAAAAGTACATGGCAGGGATGCATTCAAGATGCTTAACAAAAGTCTAGCACTGAGCTACGGCCAAATCATCCATTAACATGTTCAAACAAGCATGGCAAAAATGCATATGGTAAACAGATTTCAGACTTAGTGAAATTAACACTTGTCTGGAATTTCAGATCAGGTAGCACACTTCGGAGCAACAAAACTACATACTACAGGACCTGTACATGGCAAAGTAAAGCATGGCATGGAGCTACTCAAAGATCTTAACAAAAGTCCCTTAGTGACCTTGAGCCAAAAGGGATCAGAAAATACAATTGCGAGCATGTGAACATGGCAAAAACATAATCAGTTCTCAGACTTAGTGAAAACTGGAGCATGCTGAAAACAGATTTCAAGTAGGCATGTTTACGAGCTCGATGCACTCACTACAGAGAAAGTCATGATAATCTAAGATTACACCTATCAAGAATACACAAAATGCAAGCTATACATGGCAAGAACAATAGCATAGCATGCACGGATCAACTACAACATCATCGGCAAAATCGCTAACAAGTAGACAATCTGCCCAGATTCACGAAGTAGCAAAAGTAGAGCTCGATTGACTCAAGCTAGGGTGCTCCATAATTGCAAAAAAAGACATGGATGGATAGAGAACTATAATATCAACAAAACATCCTTACTGATCATCCTCAAAAGAGGCACGGATCACTAGGAAACAACATGAACATATGGCCATATGAGATAAACAGCTCAAGGACTTAGTGGAAATGCTAAGTCCCTGAAATCAGCATTACCATGTGCCTCACTTTGCAAGCTTGTGGTAGTCACCACACACATCACAAAAATACATGGGTTGCACCTCTGGAAAGATGGCAAAATCCTTAATAAAACATATGTACAACTCATGGGCATATCATGCACACAATAATCATGGCAAAAATGACAAATATCTAAATGGAGTAGCAGATCTGACAATTATCTCAAGTAGCACTCTTCTAAGAGCATTTCGGGCATCAAGATGAACTCAAATGAAAATGATGCAATGGAATGAAATGATGTACTCTCTGAGATGAACATTTTGATATTCTATATGCCCAAAATGGAGCTACGGATGCAAAGTTATGGCACGATGAACATGGGCACATGAACTAGGATTTTGGGAGAAAAAGTCAACCGAGGAGAGATTCTCAGATCTGGATCTGGCATGGTTCCTGATGCACTCGCCGGAGTTACTGTTCACCGGAGTTGGAATCGCCGGCCGGAGCTCGGAGTAGGGGAGGCCAGAGCTCGCCGGACGGCGAGGTGGCCGCGGTGGAGCTCGGCACCGGGCGAGGGGAGGCGAGGCCGAGGCGGCGTC